>NW_022280061.1:3924915-3928199 GCF_004355925.1 Anarrhichthys ocellatus | reverse complement strand
CCCCCCCCCCCCCCCCCCCCCCCCCAACAGCACTCGTATGGCCGTCGACTCACCGCCATGAGATCGTCTCTCAGCCGCTCTGAAATGGAGACTCGCAAACGACCAATGCTGACAAATAATCCTGAGGAGTTCTCGTCAAGGGAGCAACACTGAAATGTGGCAAAGCAAGAATTACTCTGGACTGTTTAAAGAGTAATGCAGGAAGAGCGGAATGCCCAAGTACACAGAGGTGAGACACCAAGAAAGACAAAGGGATTCTCAAACATCTTAAACATCAACATCTTTGGATAAATAAACCAACCGTCACTCAGGACGAACAGGATGAGGATGAAGACATTCACGTGTGTTCTTTGTGGCTGCAGGACTCGTACAGCAGATGTGGGACTTTTGCTTCAGCCTGTGTGGCTGAATGACTAACTCTGAACAATGCAAAGCACAGTGACCAAGTAGGCATCATGCCTGCTGTGGATGAGTCAACATTTCAATGAAGACAACAAGACGCCCTTAAATCAAATGGTGTCTGAAACACTGTTTGGACTCCTGACAGTGAGTTCCATTCGTCTGTAATAAGTAATCAGTTGTCTGCTACTCGTGGATTTAAATGTTTTATTGTAACTTACGGTACTTTTGTCAACTTAAATTATTAAATGCATTTCAGTATTCAGCTTTTAGAGCACAAGGGGCATGAGGAAAATGTGTGTTTTGATTCTCTCTCCAGTCTTCAATGCTAAAATGTTAAGTGTACTTAAATGGCTTTTTTGTCTCATAAGCTCAACTCAACAAGTTTGTGAGGCTGTGAATGATCTGAAGAATGGTTCATGTATGTGGAAATGAAGTGTCTGCGTGTGTGAATGTAATATACAGTCCTCTCAGTGATGTGAAATCCTCCCCAACACTCTCAAGGCAGTTTTCTGCAAGTATTAAAAGAGACGACTGGTGTGAAGGTGGATTCTAGAGTGGTTCACACTCCTGTTTTAAAATGAACAAAAAGACGCTGGTGAAGTTTCTCCTCAGTTTGGGGCAGGAGTTTACATCTCTGTGTGCAGCGTCGATGCTGCTGTGGTTCGTTGTAAGTCCGGTGAAAGGTTGGTGACAAAGGTCTGGCAGCTGCAATAAATATACAGAAGGAAGGAGGAGTCGACAGAGGGACGTCTGCTGTCTGTCTCTGTCTGTCTGTCTGTCTAAATGTCTGCCTAAATGTCTTTGTTCTAATATTTTCTTTCAACAGATTCTTTATTTTTAAAGTTAGCACTTAAAGTGTATTATAAGTATTAATGTACACTAATAAAGCCAATTCACTGTTTATCATAGCGGTTTCTTTCATCAGGAGAATGGGTCTCGGAGACGTAATGTCTTTAGTTTGTCCGTCGGTCCCGTTCTCGTATATGTGATGACTCGAGGACACCTGGAGGATATTTCTTCACATTTGGCAAGAACATCTACTCGGAAGCAATGATGGACTGATTACATTTTGGTGATCAAAAGTCTCTGTGACCTCACAAAACCCCCTTTTGGCCATTACTCTAGAATTGATAAAATGATGGAAGTCATGATATTTTATATGCACGAGGTCAACTTATAGTTACACCTTTTTTTTTTCGCTACATGTGTACTTAACCGTACTGTCTATTCTTTACCTTTATCGGTCCAGCTTTGGTGTCACTAGCTAGTATTTCTATTTCTGTGTAAGTACATCGAGAGAGATTTAAAAACCCGATTCAGATTCCTTGTCGGTGCTCATATTTGGCCCATAAACCTGATTGTGATTGTATTGCTTATGATTAAGGAATTTCTGGAGTCCAGAAAAAAAGTTTGTTCACTGCTATGGTTAATATTAAATTAAGGCTTCAGTTTATAAAATGGATGCAAGATTTAAATGAGCTCTGGTTTATGTAGGTCAGCCAGTGATCGACTATCACTGAAACTACAACTTCATTCTGGATAAACACTGTTTACAGCTGACCACCAGGTGGAGCCAAACTCCATTACTTTAATTATGTTTGTGTCTCGCTTTGCTCACCGCACAGTTTACGTTCAAAGACAAACAAACTGGTTTATCCTCCAGTCAAACATCCAGTCTGTTCAGGGTGACTTTGATCAGTGTAAAGCGAGCTCAGACAACCTCTGTGGGGAAACAACGTTGTCTCAGCAGACTGAGATGAGACTAAAGATCTGCAGAAACGTTGCTAAAAGTGAGCGAGGAGAGGAGACCCGGGTCAGCGGGGTTGTTCTGCCTCTGCACCCTGATGAAACGGTAAACAGCGTGAGGTCAGAGGTCAAAGTGACAGATGTCACTGTGTGTGTATTTGTGGCAGTGGAAGGTTGTAACCTGTCTGACCAGTTCTGCATGTTATTGGAGCTAATTTCCATATTCCAGACACTCGCACTCATTAACACCTTAACTGTAGGGTGTGTGTGTGTGTGTGTGTGTGAGAGAGGGAGAGAGAGAGAGAGAGAGATGCTGGTTTAGAGGCTAAAACTATACTTGCTCTATTATTCAAATAGCAGATCCATTATTCATGTGTGTGATTACTGTAGTTTTGACACCTGTGCAGGATGTTTCAGTGACTCTAACTCTCCCTTCACCCTCACCTGATCGCTTGTATCACATCAAGGCATCCGCTTGTTTTTGGAAGAGCAGAGTCTCTTCTTCCTCACTTGTGGTTTCTTGTTGTCCTCCTCTGCCCTGGGGCCTCAGGGCTAATTGAGTCTTAATGACTTCCCGTTTGCACGGAGCCAGATCGCTGTCATGAGGTTACAGTCTGTTGAATCAATCGATCGGCTGACCGACCATTCAGTCAACTGGTATCATGTGAGAGACGAATATAAATCAGTCTGAGTTCAGCTCGGGTAGACTCACGGAAGATTCACTTATCTGCTGAAATTAGTTTTACGTGATTTGTGTTTCGTGGAGCATTTGATCCTTAGACCTGCAGCAAAAAACAAATCATCATTAGTTTGATTTGTTAGTTGCTCAGATTGTTTGTTTGATTTCAAAATTGTACAGACGTTGCAGATAAACAGAAACCTTTCGGGGCAACCTGGTCAGTTCTTCATGAAAGTAAGCATGATGATGGTCTGTGTCACAGGGCCCTGCTGATACCGATATTAGGCAGTATCGATATATTGTCGTCTCTTTGTGGCTGTTTTGCATCTCTTCGTAATCTTTTCATTTACTTTCCAGCAATGAATGTTATAAGTTTTGTTTCTAGGATTTTTGTAAATGAATTAAACTTATTCTAAACTTGTATTCTAAAGTTATAAATATATATATATATATATAT
>NW_022280061.1:3910145-3914915 GCF_004355925.1 Anarrhichthys ocellatus | reverse complement strand
GCTCACATGCAAACATATTTATAATGCCTCTTTTGTTGTGTGTGTGTGTGTGTGTGTGTGTGTGTGTGTGTGTGTGTCTCCTGTGTTGGCTGTACTGTAGCAGATCTGTGGTGTGACAGTAGACAGATGGGAGAAATGGCTGAGACTAATCTAAAGGGGTTAATCCACTTAATAACCACCACGAAGGACTGCAGGTTACCTAACTCACCACCGCTTCAACATGTTGTTCGTCTGACAGGCTGCTGCTGGAGCTCCAATAATGTTGGCTTACATGGAAAATGCAGGCTGGGCATGAATCCTGATGAAACAGCACAGTACCAGCTGTGTGTACTGTATCTGAAGCATCAACGTAATATACATATGTGGGTTAAAGGATAGTCTGTCTTACACTCACAAGCCCACATGTCTGTAATCACTTGTCCTCTCCCTGAAGAGATTCCCATCCTAATTTCATATTATCCTGAATGAGGACTGTGGATTTTGTCCCCCGTCTTTTACATTAGAGTTGGCTATCAAGTGATCTACACAGGCAGTATGAACAGGAGTGATTAGTGAGCAAAAGCTCTTTCAATGTGCATACGGGCATGTGAGGGTTGTAGTGAGATGGGTTCAGTCCATCATGCATGCTAAATTTACGTTTTGTTTATTTGCTCACAGCTCAAATAAATACTAGTTTTAAGTTATAATTTTACATCTTAGAACTCTGGGAGGTCAAAGGTCAATATCACATTCAGGGGGTTGCAGGTTTTATTAATTCAAACTGAAAATACATAAAACCCTTTCACTGCAAACATGATGGCTGGAAAACAAACCGTCATTAATTAAGGTTGAAAGCTGTGCGTGCGTGCGTGCGTTACCCGAAAGCCACCGTAGTTCTCCGACATGCTTGTAACATGCGGTAACATGAGCTGCAGAGTGCAAAACCGCGGTGACGGCAGCTTCGTTGCCACTAAAGCAGGCGAGGCGTCCTGAAAGATACCACAGCATCGCCACGCGTTTGCGGCTCACATTGCTGCAGTTTTGGAAAGGAAGGGGTGAGCAGAGCGGGGTTTAGTCGGTTGCAATCTGCAACCTCACCAATAGATGCCACTAAATGCGACACACTGCACCTTTAAATATGTGCACACAGCCTGCCGCTGCAAGGACATTTTAGTTTATACATTTCAGAGGCTTATTGCTGATCAGTAAATAAATGTTAATAATGAAAAGGTGTAAATTACGAACAACATATAAACCCTTATTGCCTTCCTCTAAAGTGTTACCAGTTTCCTTTTAAGGCCGGTAGTTTACCTCCTTGCCGTGTTTAATTATCTTTACTAATCTCCAGTGACGGTTCAGTTCAAATATTCATGGTACAATGTGGCAGCTTGGATTTGAAACGGTGCACTTGAGTTAATGTGTTCCTATTAGTGTTCCTCTGATGCCAGTAAAACATTTGTACACATTCAGCTCACAAATATGAATCATTCAAGTGGAATTAGGGGAGAAACTCCAGTGTTCACCAACAGCTTCGAAGGAAACTCAGGACTGAATCATTACTTTTGATTTATCAGATAGCAGATGTTCTTTGGTGTAATGTGAGACGTGTGTTGTAACGCTCAGCTTCACAGGAAATAGATAAAAGACACTCGATGTACAAAAACGTAGCACACACACTGTTGTATTGAGGCTTGATGAGATGACTCCCCTGCTGATCGCCGTTAATAATTTCATGAATTGCATAAGATTTAGATTTAAAAAAATAGTTACACATTTGGGAAATTGCAATTAGCCTATCTGCTGTTTTTGCTGGGGTTTAGATGAGAATATAGATGACCCTCTTATGTGCTCTAAATATGTGGCTATAGCCAGTTAGCTTAGCTTAGCTTAGCATAAGGTCTGTAAACAGGGGGTAATAGCAAGCCTGGCCTTTTCAAAGAACAACATATGCCAGCCAGCACCTCTAACGGCCACTATAGTTAAAACTGTGTATCTTGATTGTTAGTGCGTTCAAAAAACAAAGTGTACAAAAGACACACTGTGGTTTTTGGGGGTTATGCGCGGGACTGTTTCTTGGCTGGGTGCAGCGACTATCTAAAGGCTTCTTGTCACGGTGAGGAAACTCCAGCAACAGAGCGAGTCTTTGTGCTAAGCTAAGCTAAGCGGCTGCTGGCTGGAGGTTCACATGTAGCATACTAGGACAGAGAGGTAGGCTATCAATCTTCTCATCTCATCTAACTTTCAGCAAGAAAACAAATAATCTTATTTCCCAAAATGTCCAAAACTACTTCTACTTATTTTGGATCGTGTAAATTGTGCTGACTTCGATATAATAAAGATGCTCTTGTTAGTATTTAGACATATTTCAACAAAAAAGTGCCTTTGCCTTAATGTTGAACTAACTTTTGTACCACTCCTTTCACAGTGACTTAGGTGGGAAAGTACAAAATTGAGCTCGAAAAATAAAATGACTACTCGTAAAGAATGAGGTCACTTATTATTGAAAACTTTAATGAAACTAAACTAACATTTTAGTTAATTTTAATTTGTTGAAATGTAACTTATCATTTGTGTAAATACACAAATCTGCACTCTCTTTACCCTCCATTCGGACAAACACAAGCATGGCAACAGGGTCCTTCCTGTAGCACAAGGGCACAAGATACGTAATGAGACCCAAGGGTGGTTCAGCATTGCGTAACAGCTGATTCACCCCTCTCTCACACAGACGCCCGCGCGCACACACAGCAGTTATTCCTACTGGCCTACTTTCATTTCCAAAGTGCACAACTTCCTTGTGGCCTATTTTTAACTGCTTTACGTTGTGATGTAAACCCGTCAGTATAATGTGTGTGTGTCTTAATGAAGTTACTGCAGTCCGCATATCATTGTTGTACACAAATCTGTGGCAGTGCGCTCACACGCGGGCATCACTGACCTACTTTACAGCGCTGTGGAGGACAGAGGCAGCGGGGATGGAATGGGTCACGGCCGGCAGCATAACTCTCGTGAACCGCAGCCAAGCAAGCATGTTCAGCAGAGGAGTCGCTTTCCTCCTCCAGGCGTCCTGCAGGCTTGTACCAAACTCGAGCCCCATTCATGGTGGTCAAAATAAAATACATGTTTAGATTATGAAATTGTCATTTGACCAAGTGTTACTTAACTCTTGGAAATATATGCACTGAAACTAAACACGTACTGCGAAACACCTTTAAGTGTAAAACAACACAAATGTAAAAGAACTTGCTGCCTTGAAATCACAAAGACACAGAAGTGAATCCACAGCAACACATATTTATTCTATTACAACAATAATCACCACCGGAACTGAAGGATGAAACTTCAGAAACGCATCTACGGTTTACTCGGTCTGCTAAAGCTCACAGACACTCTGGATTAGCACCATGTCCAGTCATGCTGCAGAGCGTTTAATGATTGATTAACTGCATTCCAGAGTTACTTGTTCTTTAACTGGAGAACTCCAGTGACTATTATGCATGTGTCTGAAACCTGTGTATAGTATTATACACTGTTAACATTATTTAGAATTTCTTATCTAACAAACACAACAGGTCTTTGATCCTAATCTTTGATTTGACTTTCATTGCATGTTGGTGCTAATATGCTTTCTTTTGATGATGACATATTTTCCTTTCACGTCTATTTGCATTAGAGGACGCAAAACCTTGTTCTTTAACCTTTATGAGGATTGGATTTTGAAAAGCAACCATCTGATATGCACACTCTCCGTTAATGTTTAAAGCTGGGTCAGTTTAGCTTCATTGGATGATGACTTTCTACGGCGTCAAGCTTCTGATGATTTCTCTCTCAGCCTGTGAATTTGAGTCTCCTTCAGCAGAGATGTCTGCAGTGAGCGATGGTGTTGGACGTCTGCTCGGCATGATATAGCCTGTACATCCTGTGTGTGTGTGTGTGTGTGTGTGCGTGTGTGTGTGGACAACCTGCTAAAATGACTCAAACCTGAAGAAGTGTGAACACACACTGATACAACACACAGTCTAGCACACTCTCCAGCTTCATCCTCCTTACCCCATCCCTGCCTCTCCCTGCTGACCTACATACTGCAGCATCACAGTTACATAACCAGCCAGTGTTGATCACCGCAGGCAGCGCAGGGCAACCCCCCCCCCCCCCCCTCTCTCTCTCACACACACACACACACACACACACACACACACACACACTCCTTGTTATGACTTCCCAGCTTTCATTGACTTCCTCGCACAGTACGAAGTTAAAAATCCAGGGTCAGACACCTGATACACCTGGATTCTAATGGTGTGTGTGTGTGTGTGTGTGTGTGTGTGTGTGTGTGTGGTGGTGGTGGGGGGGCAAACACTGAGACAACAATCTAAATTAGGTCAAACTAAAATGTTCAAAGTTTTTGTATCCAAAGGACAATTGTCAGCTGGTTACGTCTTGAGTCGCTGCCGTATGAGAGACATTTATTAAAGTGGATGTTTACAAAGCTACAACATTCCCAGACCCAAATTCCAGTAAAACAAAAATAGCTAAAACCATGAGAATAAGCTTCAGTCGTTCATCCGAGGTCATTAGAACCCATGAAAACAATAAAAATGATCTAGGGAAATGTCATGAAGATTTCCGATAGATTATCCGATCAGCTTTGAGGCAATAATCAGTCTGTGTCATTTATTTTTAAGTAAATGTCAGTTTGATGCAAACGGATACATCGATATAACCTGTGTGTGTGTGTGTGTGTGTGTGTGTGTGTGTGTGTGTGTGTGTGTGTGTGTGTGTGTGTGTGTG
>NW_022280061.1:3899151-3910135 GCF_004355925.1 Anarrhichthys ocellatus | reverse complement strand
GTGTGTGTGTGTGTGTGTGTGTGTGTGTGTGTGTGTGTGTGTGTGTGGCAACAAGAGAGAGCTTCTTTATGAGTTTGAAGTTTAGATGGTCGAGGCATGTGACGTAACCCTCCCTCAGCCCTTCCCTCTGAATAATCTCTCTCTCTCTCTCTCTCTCTCTCTCTTGCTCTCTCTCTCTCTCTCTCCATTTCCCCTCCATCCTCTCCCATCCTTCCTCACTGACCTACTTTTACTCTCCTGGCCCGTTTTCACAAGCACCGCACACAATACAAAGCAGCTTTTACAGCTCAAAGATGGGATGGAAAAAGAAGGGGACGAGTGAGAGAGAGAGAACAAGAGACACTGAGAGGATGGAGGAGGGAGGGAAGGGGAAGGTGTAGGAGAGGGAATGAGGAAAGGAGAGCGCACTACGAAGCACTGCGGGTTTCTCAGGAATGTCACCTTGTTGTAGCCGGCTGGCGTTTGGCATTCAGGGCAGAAGTGAACGCACATTAGAGTCGACAGAAATCAGCAGGTCTGTCTGTGGTCAGCTGCTTCCACACACGTCTCATTGTCCTTCGCCTGTCTGTCTGAAACTGAGACACAGGAGCCAGCTAATGTACAAAAGGAGTAGTGTGGATGCATCTAATTTGCATCACAACATTTAATAATGAGTAAATAAAGTGAGTTTTTGTTGATTTTGCTGACTCTGTCCAAAGATTCCCAAGTCATTTGGGCGTTTCCTTGTAATTGCAACACGTCTGTATGTGATAGGCTCATGTTCCTGTAACGGCTCTTGCGTAACCCTCGTCAGTGCCACGCTCGGCCCTTTCCCATTCCCATCAGCCATTGCTCCATTAACAGCAGGGTCAGATGGCGGCTGCCGCACAGTTTGACGCAGTTTCCTCCCAAGACTATTGTGTAACTCGTTTGTGCTTGATCCGCTCTGTTACATTCTGTGATTCTTCTCTCTTCTTTTGTCCAACTGAAGCACATCTGGTGAAGTATTTGCTCATTTCTGGACTACATCAGAGACGGAGAGCTGTTATGTAACTTTGCTTGTGTGGAAGTACTTGATGTAATACCGCTTAGTGTGTGGTTTTAAAGGCATAAGCTGTTCTCAGTGACTCACTGTGATAGGTGCCAGTTTGCTTTTATCGGAGTCTGGTTTATTCAACTTCCTGATTAATCTAAATACACCCCAACTTTGGCACTTTAAATCCTCATGTCTACAGCTAACTTCTTTCACATGACACGTCATAGTAATCCACTCTTAGTATTAACATCCTGATTAGTGCAGCTTTAATCTTCCCTATACGACTATTCTCTATAATATGTTAAATTTATGTTAAATGTTAACGTCTATTTCTGCACTTTGCCTATAAAGGTTCTTGTAATGTTTACAAATGTAATGTTTATGTAAAGCTCTTTAAATGTACCCCTGTATCCTACTTGCAACCAGTTACAGCATATTATATTTTGAGCTAACTGTTGGGAGTATTCATGAAAAGTATTTAATATTTTATCCTTGTGAGCAGACGGCCTGTTTGTAATTCTGTTTTTATTGCAGCCATGTGTATTTTGTGACTGTCAGCATAAATACATGACATGAATATTCAGGCTGAGGTTAAGTTTAGCCAACAGATTCCTCCTGTGCTGCTGTAGCACACCGTCTGAGTGCTGTTCCAACTTGTTTCATTTGACTGACTCTCTGCCAGCAGGCGGGCGGAGTAAAGCGATGACTCGGTGAACCAGTGAAGGTTTTCTGGCTGCGTCGGCTCACACTGAGCCGCACTGGCAGACCGGGACGTTGCTGTCTGTGAGCTGTGTCACCTTCACCGTGCATTTCATAAAGTTCAAAAGAGATGGAAATAAATTCAACAACCTTTTATTTTTTTTTCTCCATTTTGAATCTTTTACAATCAAAAATCAGTGTTTTGTCACCATTTTGCATATCCACATGAAGTATAACAATACATAATCACTTCCGGACAAGCCGTATTCATTTTTTTTTTTTCAATTTTGGAAAGCCTTTCGGCAAACAACAAAGGTTATACGGTAACACAGAGTACAAATGGTAAGTGGGGCAGAAGGGCTTCATGGGTAAATACACAGCACAACCAGGAACAGCACAGAGCAGAATGTCACAACAGGATGACAGAAGAATGCACAAAATAACAGCCCAAATAATAACCGAATATAATAGAAAATAGCCATATTAATAAAATAATGACAGCAGTATACAAGAGATAAAGAGACAACTTTACATTTATACATAGTGGCCGGAGGCAGGCACCAGGACGTGAGACAGTTAAACTTGTACACACTGTGTGATCTACTGCAGCTACAACAACTCAGTGCAGAGGTGAGTGGGGCCGTTAAGACATCGGCCAAGTTGGGACGAGGGACAACACAATAAAGAGGCACCTTATGAAGAGAGAGCAGCTTTGCTGGTTTGCGACTGGAGAGCCATGTTATGTATTAGACAGACAATATTTGTCTGGAAATGAAGATGAATGGATTTTGTGTCTGCTGGCAGGCGAGGCTTGCCTTGTGCTTGTCAGGTTTTGCAAACAGCAATGTGTGACTGCGTCGCCTTGACTGATATGCGAATAACTGGCCTTTTGACAGCTTTGAGTGTCAAAGAACTCAGATCACCAGAACGAGGCCCCTGATCTGACTGATGCATCAAGTTGTGGATCATACTTTTTGTTCAAAATTGTTGAGGCATTTTCTAGACAAAGAGCATCTATACAAGAACAAACCAATCACTTTGAAGTCTATGACTTCTGCATTCCACTGCTTTACTTTTTTATTTTTTATTTTTGCCACATTTTTCTTCTTAAAATATATATTCCTTATATGCAAATTTATATGTCACAGTAATATACAATCTAAGTGCTTCAGAAGTGAAGAGGACTTGTGTGTGCAGATGGTAAGAAAGAGGATGGAGGATGAAATGGTACAGGTGTGTTCAGAGGAAGGAAGAATGTAACTCCAACGGCAAAAAAGGAGACACGACAGGAGGGATGTGTATTCTTTGGTCAAAGGAATGTTCTCATAATGCCACTATGAACGCTGGCCAGCCACCAAGGCAGTTTACAATAATGATGAGTTAAATGACGTTTTAATTTTCCTCAAGGGAAATATCTCCCAGACTCCAGCTATGCAGAGTTTCATTCTGGCCCCTCCCTCATTAAGTGATCCATCATGTTCATCAGAGGGACAGGTGGGAGGTAGGAGGAGAGCAAAGGAAGAGGAACAGGTGACACAGTGAAACTTGGTGAAATCGCATCCTAACTGCACCTCCCACAGGTTTACCGTCTGTCTTGTAAGGTGGCGATGTGAGTCACAGTTGTATTGTATGTGACAGGAAAATGCTCCTATTTGTCCTTAATCTCGCCTCTTGTTGCGCCCCCCCTGCTGCTGGATCCCTTCTTCCCTCCCTCCTTTCTAGCCTCCGCCCTCTCATTCAGAGCGGCGACCTCTTCCGCGTACTCGGTCTCATTCTCCACCTCTTTGCTCTCCCCGTTGGTCTGGATGCTGTGAGGGTTGCTGGGCAGAGCTAAGTAAGGGTGCTGAGGCAAAGTGGGAGAGGGGGACATGGAGGTGTTGACTGTTGTCTCCATCTGAAGTCCTGCTGCCCCATTGGACAGAGCTCTGTACTTGAGGCGGAGCTTGTGGGGCAGGGCAGTGCCTTTGACCTCGGCTTGGAACTCGCCATGCGAACCGGCAGCTCCCGCCGCCTTCTGATGGTAGCTGCTGATGTCTGAGGAGGATGAGGAGGGGGACTCGTCGTCTGTGGAGGCCTCCTTATCAGAGCTACGAGGGTCCCCATCACTGGAGGAGGTGTCTTTAGTGGAGGAGATCTCCTGGAAGAAACCGCCGGCTCGCGGGCCTCCCTCGTAGGTGAGCACGGGGGGGTCTTCATGCAGCGGGTTGAGGTAGCCGTTGTGCTGCGGGAAGGAGGACTTGTCCTCCTCAGTGTTGTTGATCAGATCTGGGGCAAAGGGGTTTTGGTGGCTTTCTGCATGCTGAAGACTTCTCTCCTGACTCTGGTAGCTGTAGTGCCCATGATGGCTCTCGTGCTGTTGTTGGCCGTTGGGATCGTACCTTTGCTGCAGCTCCTCTGTGGCCTCTGCATGACCATTAGTGTATTCGTACTCAGGTGAGTCCATTGTCTTTGTCCTCTCCAGTTTCTCAGCGACCTCTGTGATGGTCGCTGAGCAGTCAGAGAACTTGGAGGAGTGCTGGCCATGCTGCAGTGGTCTGCTCTGCTGGTCCTCAGGCCTCTGGGTCTCCATGGGGTAACAGCCGCTGCTGGAGCGGTACAAGATGACGCTCCTCTGTGCAGAGGTGGCCTGAGGAGCGGGACTTGAGGCCTCCATGTGGTGCTGCTGCTGCTGTTGGTGGTGCTGGTAGTCCATGACACTTTCAGCCAATGGCACGTTCTGCTGGTGAGGAGAAACCAGTGCGGTGTGGCTGCCATGGTAAGCTTCACTCTGCATACCATTGGACACCCCGTCGCTTTCCCGTCTGGCCATCTCCATACTTGAGGGCTCTGTCTTTATGTTGAAGCCCATGGGCTCTGGGCTGTCTCTGGAGGAGGCGTCAGACAGGTCAGAGACGGAGCCCCGGGGTGAGTACTGGTGGAGCATGCTGTGGCACTCGCCACGGCTCGACTGTTCAGTTTCAGACGAGTCAGAATTCAGCATCACCTGGGATGCACTGGAGTAGCCGCTGCTTGAGAGGTAGGCGTTTGGGGTGCCGTTGCTGCTCCCGCTACTAACAGCAGCACTGTTGGAGAGCTGCTGACTTTTTTCCATGTAGGAGGCTGTGCTGATGAGGCCAAAGCGCAACTTGAGCTGGAGGAGCTCCGTTTTTATACGAACATTCTCCTCATTCAGCGCCATGACCCGGTTCTCCAGCACCATGTCATTGAGGCGACGCTTTTCCCTTGAGCGCTTGGCTGCTTCATTGTTCTTCCTCCGTTTTTCCCAATAGGAAGCATCTTTCTTCTCGTCGGAAATAAACTCTCGCTTGCGACGGCAGCTCGCGCTTGACTTGGAGCCTTTCGACTGGCGGCTGATCCGTGGTTCGCCTTCAGGAGTCGGGGATGGGAGGCTGCCACTGTAGGAGGAAAAGTTGTCGACCTCCATGGCATTTTTGTTGCTGGTGGATGGGATGTGTATACTCAGACTTTCCATTTTTTTCCCCAGCTGGGGGCAAGAGTGTAACTCTAGCAAAGGGTAAAGAGCCTTCTGCTTTGTTATTAAGTAGTTTGACCTAAGTTGTAGGATCGGCAAACACTTCTGGATGAGGTATTTGTGCTCCTTGAAGGGGATCGCCTCATTGATTGTTCTGACTTATTTTTCTAGATCAAAACGTTCAAGTGTCCATATTAGCCAAGAATATCAAAAAGAACTCCACAAAAACCTCAGACATTGAACTCGTGTTCTGAACGAGGAACTTAAAAAAAGAAACGAGTTTGTATTTTCAGCAAAGAGTCTTCCAGCTGCGCTGGCGATCACATCAGAGCAGTCTCCGTAGTCTTGTTGTATTTTGAGTTTATCGGTGTCTTCCTCAATCTTTAGCAGCGCTGCGATGCCCGTCAAGCTGCTGCACTATGTCTCCGTGTGTCTTGCAGGTAGGTCCGTCCGTGTGGTTCAGCGCTCCCTGAGGATCCAGCTGCTGTGCTGCTGTTTGCTGACCACTAACTGGGTTATGGAGATGGAGAGAAAAAGGGAGGGGGAGAGAGGGAGAGAGAGCGTTAGATGAGCTGTAACAACCACTGCAGTTCTTTGAAACATATATGTACATTTCAGTCAGGTAAGATTAGACGTATGAACTGTTAATGTGGGTCCTTTGAGCAGAACCTCGAAGGCTTGAGAGCAATACACAATCTGTTTATCACAATTCAACCTGCTCCAAACATCTATGACATAATCCCCCAAATGAGGTAATGTTTGTCTTTCTTGTCTTTGTTTCATTGACTTCACAGGAACAAGGGGCGTCTGAGTAGCAGCAGTGTGGCTGTGGCTGGGATTAAACATACTGTATGTGCTGCTGCTGCAGAGCTCTTGTGTAAGACGGTGTCATAGTCACGTAACAGGACTGAGCCGGGCTGACCTGGTGCCAGCTCTGCAGAGACTGACAGATAACGGGAGGAGGGAGGCGGGGAATGGACATGTGTGAGGATATGATGTATCCTCACACTCTATGATATATTGCTGTTATTATAGTCTGGTAAATGATTAAACAAATGATGAGCAATAATCATTTCAACTTTGTTATTTTGTTTTCTAAAATGCACCGCGAGGGACCAGAGTTAAAGCCGTTGCATCGTACTCATGGAGAGGCTGAGATGGTCCTATGGGAGTGGACACATCTGTGTTAGGCAGTATGTGTGTGTCTATGGGTGAGGAGGAGACCTCCGTCACAGCGTCTGAATTCACACAATACCACAATCCGCTGAACATCCCGTAGCTCAACAGGAAGCCTCGCCCCCCCCCCCAACATGTTTTTGCGTTAATAACCGTGCTGAACGCAGCGCGGACGGATTTTGACGGCGGTCCAACGTTACGTAATAACTAGATCTGCACTTGTTGTGGGCCGGATTCCTCTGGGTCTCTCACTGCGCAGAATTGCACAGTTGATGTGAAGTAATTAAAAACGCATCACTACACTGAGCCACGGAGGCCATTACGAACATGAAAACATCTCTCTCACACACACACACACACACACACACACACACACACACACACACACATATATATTACGTTATTTTAAAATCAAACAAGAAGCAAAGGTATGCAGAGAACATATTGGTGCAGGAGTAATACGTATTTGAATTATGTTATTGAAACATAATGGCTATCTGCAGAAAATGTACAGCACCTTTATCACCCAGTACCTCAAACACCACAGGGAAAAATGTTAATATAGTTTAAGTGTCCGACTGATAGGATTTTCTATTAATGCTCCCATATTTGTCATTTGTTCTGTTTCGTGGTGTATGAGACCACACATGGCGCGAGCAGAGAGCAGTCCTCAACAAAGATACTCATTTAATCTGATGGCAAGAGGGCAAAACAACACACTCAAATCCCAAAGAGAGTGCAACAAAAGTGCTCCAGTTGAACAGAACTGACTCACATCGACCTTCGTTAACTGCGCAGCAGTTTATTGTTCCCAAATCCCAAACCACTTACTTCTCATCTCCGAGTCTATGCCGTAACTATTTCATCTAATGTTCATCTTCTCCAGACTGGTTACAGCATTTATCTGCTTTCCCCGGAGTCAATGACCCCGTTACATCATCTCACATTCAAAAAACCCACATTGAGACCTTGAAACAGCTTAGAATGCTGCTCTGAGTAGTTAACCGTTAATTTATGTTGTAACTCAGGGACTAAGCCTAGAAATGCTGCAGGCTATTCTTCATACTGAATTTTACCTTCAGTGCCAAAACAAGGATGTTGTTTGCCTCCGTCTCTCAAAGAACTGGAGCAATGCAACGCCGAGCAGAAAGGGATTTGGACAAAACCACCAACAGATGTGGAGAAATGTAAGGTCAGCCCCTCCCTCGCTGCCCAACCCTGAATATTTTTCATCAAGACGTGCAGAGGAGGGAGGGGGGATGGGGGGGGACAAAGGCGTGCGGGAAGGAAGCATGCATACGTCTGCACTGTCCCACTGACCTAGAAACGACGCTAAGCAGTAAACACTCCGGTCTTTGACGGTGTGCCATAAAATAGGTCAGTGGGACTTCAAAGGAGGGAGGCCAGGATAGCAAAAGAGAGTATTAGAGAGCACTCTATAAATAGAGGTGAGGCAGGGGGGGAGCCAATCAGGGATGAGGTGACGGGGGGGGGGGTTGGTGGAAATGAGAGGAATTTTACAGAATCTGCAGGAGGAGGAATAAAGAAACACAAACTTCTCTTCATCATCTGCCTAAAAATGGGATTATGAAAGCCAACATTAATCCCTGTTCGCTGTGGAAAACCTTACGACGTCTTACGCATCAGCAGCCGATGAGAAAAACAATAGTGAGAGATGGGGAGATGGCATTGACGTCAGAGCACACACCCATCGCTGCAGCCAAATCCACACATAACAGGCTCTCTCTCAGGACTGCGTGGGGAGGGGCTGCTGTTGTTGCTCGTAACGTACGTGCTCTGAATTTCCCTTGTTGCGGAGCAAAGCTTGTGTAACACATGCATATTACATGGCAGCACAAGCTACAGGTCGCTGGCTGTGTGTGAGTGCCCCTTTCACTGTCCTCTCTGCATGTTGGGCTCTGAATAAAAGACGAGACTTCAACTGGAAAATAAAGAGCAACTGCGCATAATACACTGAGTAATTGGCTCTTTGTGCAGAGGCTAATTTCCCATTTTATCCCGAATGATTCACTGCAGTGACTCTAAGCAGTTTGTTTGGCTGTGGAAAACACAGGTCTGAAGTAGTTACCAGGCACTTGCCACTCGGGAGGAATGCTTCACCTCTGACCTCCTCTAAGGCAAGTGAGTAAAGCTCATGGCATCCTCTTCCCCTCCTCCATCTTTTAAGTGATCCAACACCACACACGTGGAGGGGCCCCAGCTAGGAGCCTCCATTTTGCCCCCCAGCTTTGTGTTGAGAAACAAAACTAGGAGACAAGAATCCAGACCTTCCAGGTCAGCAAGTGAGACCTCTTGCTGAGCGCCATTTAACACTTCCTCCAGGTAACACGTGACTAAAAGCACCTCTACCTGTGCTAATGATTAGTGTCGGAGTTCTATATTTTACAGATTAATGCACATTTTTGAGAGAAAGTAACACATTTGTAAAGAGTGGAGCTAATATGTGTTTCCAAATAAATAAGCATGACCCTATTATTAAATGTACATATTTGCATAATGTTCTGTTCAGTGTTTTGAACCTTATTCGATCAACATATGTGACCTATATATTTTTAACTTAAATCTTTTTTTATTTTTTATTTAAACATATTGGCTAATAAACACTAAACTAAGAGACGGAGTGGAGTAGCTGCAAGTACGACGCTCTGTGAGTCCACAGCTCGCCCTGCGTGCCTCGTGTGTCTCCTCAGATACAGGTCTGACTCTGACCTATATTCAGACGGCTCTGAAACCAGACCAGCTGGCAGCAGGTGGACTAACAGCGCACCAGAACTCGCCAGACAGGGGTTTCCATGCATTGCTTCACATCCTGGATGTTCACTTATTATTCTAATTTCACAACAAAGTCACGCAAGGGTCCTCGCTAAGATCTTGGGACGCGAGTCTTCTATACCAAACAAAAAAGATTATTATCTGGTTTAAAGCTTTACTTCTGGTTTTCAGGTTCCTTATTTTTTTTCATGGAGGGGAAAGTTAAAAATAACTCACAGACCCTGAGCAGCTGTGTCACGTCAATGATGAAAGCATTTCTAGAATATCTATCTGTTTTAGTAATAAGGATTTGGTGTTATAGGTATGAACGATGGGAAGAAAGAGCGGGGTGTGAACGGGAATCAATTACAGGCCTCATGTCCCGAGAGAGAGCTGCTGGTTATTGCTTCTCCCTGCTGTGTGCCGGTTATGTCATAACCCTCCAACTCCCTCACAGCAAAGCTCCGTGCTTTACTTAACCCACCTCATGAGCACAAAGAAGAAGAATCACAGTGACTCACTTTCAATGAAAATCAGACATTTTGTTTCTCCTTTGAACTTGAACATCTATACCTCTGTTAGTAATGTAACAGAGGTAAATGATCTGAATATGTTATATGAATATGTAATTATGTTATAGAAACATAAGCATGAAAAAAATGTACATATATATATATATATATATTACTGTTGCATAACAGGTTTTCCCCCTGTAGTATCTCTGTAATTATCTTATAATATGTATATAATATTAACACACTATCCTAAACATATAATAATGTTAGACATAATGTTCAATATTTCATAACCTCCTCTCTGACACGAGTTATAATTGAAATTGTGGAATTAGCAGTAGCCTTTATATGAATTGGTGTCCTAAAAGAAGCCGTGCTGTAGCTAATCCCCTCTAATGTTTGCATAAAGCAGACACCCAAAAAGAGGAATTAATAAAAGCAGCCAGGGTGATCTAGTGACCTACATATGAGCGACATACACATACAAACAGCAGCACGCCACGTGCAGGAGCTAATATAAGCTAGTACCCTGTGTGTCTGCTTAACCAGACAACACAGACCGAGATCCGCCGCTACCCCCATTCCCTGGAAAACACCACCATGCGGGAAATAACCTCGCCTTGACATTGAGCACAAAACGTGGGACGTGGCCAACCACGTTTTCCGGCCCTTTCCTGTGTTATATGTCACAAAGCAATCGTTAAAAACGCAACAAAGTGGCACATTAGACTCCAGAGTGCCGCGTTTAAAATGTGACAAAAGCAGCCGTCTCAAAGTCACGGGCGCGCGGATCTGCCGGCAGAGCCGAGAGTCGCCATGTGAACAATAACCGGCCAGAAGCACCATGTCCTCATCTCAACACCAAAAACACACCGAATAAAGAGCAAATACGGGGATACAAAGAGACAAAGACACAAGCCTTCCGCTCAGTCATAACATACCGTTCCGCGTCCTGGAGCAGGGAAAAGGGATTCAGGCTTCCCCGACACAAAAGCCGTCTCGCTCCCGTTTCCTCCTTTCCTTGCGCCTTTGGAAAAAAGAAAAAGTTTTCGCGTGCTTCTCCTGTCGGTGCTCGGGTCCGTTGTGGTTGAGTCAGTCGGCTGGGTGCTGTTTCTGTCTCTTGGCTCGGGCTGCCTGTGTGTTGTGTGCTGCCGGACACTTTGCTCCAGTTTCTCCGGCTCCCTTTCCAGAGATATGTGTTAGTAGGTCAGCGGTTGCATAACAGCTCTTAGGCTGCCTCGTCACGTTTTTGTCCTCTGTCTCTCCGCGCGAGAGTCTGTCTCTCTCTCTCTCTCTCTCTCTCTCTCTCTCTCTCTCTCTCTCTCTCTCTCTCTC
>NW_022280061.1:3898616-3899141 GCF_004355925.1 Anarrhichthys ocellatus | reverse complement strand
CTCTCTCTCTCTCTCTCTCTCTCTCTCTCTCTCTCTCTCTCTCTCTCCTCTCCTCTCCCTTTTCCATCTCCATCTCCACGATGTAATACCATGAAAGCGTTTTACGCGGACATCATGTTGCTGAGAGGTCCAATAACAGCATGTAACAGCATGTAACAGCATGTAACAGCATATAACAGCATATAACAGCATRTAACAGCATGTAACTGCATGTAACAGCATATAACAGCATATAACAGCATGTAACAGCATGTAACAGCATGTAACAGCATATAACAGCATATAACAGCATGTAACAGCATGTAACAGCATGTAACAGCATGTAACTGCATGTAACAGCATATAACAGCATGTAACTGCATGTAACAGCATATAACAGCATGTAACTGCATGTAACAGCATATAACAGCATATAACTGCATGTAACAGCATGTAACAGCATGTAACTGCATGTAACAGCATATAACAGCATATAACAGCATGTAACTGCATGTAACTGCATGTAACAGCATGTAACTGCATGTA
>NW_022280061.1:3819394-3898606 GCF_004355925.1 Anarrhichthys ocellatus | reverse complement strand
GCATGTAACTGCATGTAACTGCATGTAACAGCATATAACAGCATATAACAGCATGTAACAGCATGTAACTGCATGTAACAGCATGTAACAGCATGTAACAGCATGTCCTTCAAGTGTTAAAAATAACAAAAATCTTTAAAAAGACAAGTTCTTCCACAGTGTTTTGCCAGTACCAATTTGTAAATGAGTTATAAGGCTATGCTTTTTATTCTTCCCTCGTAAGTGGGGAAATGTAAGAATATGTGTCAGCCCACCGTCATCATAGTCTGCAGGACAGGATCTGGGAAGACTGTTACCTGCAGGGACCAAATGGAGAATGAGCTATCAGTTAAATAAATGTCCTCACCAACCCACTCATTACACTGTTACAGATTGAAAATCAGAAACTATATTCTTGTCACTCTCCTTTTCCTTTTTAGTTTATTCTGTTTTGAGTCTCTCACACGCACATAGATGAGAAACGCACCCTGATATCTTCGGGAGTGTCTGTCTGTCTGGATCACAACCTGCTAACCCAGCTGTGTCTGCAGATCATCTCTTTGTTTACACATTAAGGTCTTTATCGTGTTATTGTTCTGAAACATTGGCACTGATGTCCTGCTCTTTGGTGTTAATAACAGAAATTCCACATTCACCAAGTTTTTCATTTTTAATATGATTTTAGCATGATTAATGGCAGAAATAATCTTGCTGGTGTTAGGCTACTACATTTTTTTTATTTTTTATAAAAAGAAACGTTATATACAAAATTGACTCTGAAATCACTTTCAGGCTGATGAAATTGAGTATAACAGGAAAAACACACATTCCCTCTCTACTCTAATATAATATGAATCACTTGACCATTATTATTTTTTGCTTTCACCCTTCCATCTTTTGGGCTTGTTGTTTATCTTTAATGGAAATGGACGTGTATTATCTGCTTATGAGCTTTTCTATTATCCCATGAAGCCCGTTGTCCTCATCCACACTATATTTCCTGAGCAGTTAGTCAGCCCTGTTTGGTATCAGACACGCATTCACTCACATCCCTTCCCCCTGCTTTGTCTCAAACCACACATGTGAACCCCCCATTCACCACACACACACACACACACAGACACCACCACCACCACCACCATTATACCATGTTGGGGGAAACGGTGGCCTTGAACCTGTCTAGCTCCTCCCCCACCAGTCCTCTGGTATAACCACCGACCCCCAACATATTCCTCGTCTGCCTCCGCATGCAGGCATTCCCTTGGCAACTGTGGTGTGTCGGTGCCTGCCTAGCAACCAGAAGGCTCTCACTCCTTCCTAAATGGCTCGTGGCATGTGTGTGTGTGGGGGGGGGGGGGGTTGCAGCCTGGGGCTTGATGAAGATTGATTGCAGACAAAAGACCTCATGTGTTTCTTGTGTTGTTGTTGTCGTCCAGGCTGAAGCCTGTACAGGAGGAGTCTCTGCAGCTGTGTTGCCTGTATAACGTCACATGTCAGCGTTACATTTAATCCGTATAAGTCACGTGCATGTCATTGTCAAGCTCCAGCCTGATTCTTGCGTTGGGTCATTTGCTGTCCTTTCCACACATAATGACATCCTCGCTTGTTGTGCAACATGTGGTACTACGGCCAGCACCATGGAGGAGACGACCTCTAGTAGCACTGCTGTGAATGAATGAATGAATGAATGAATGAGTCGTGATCCGTGCTGATGAAGACACTTGGCGCCACCTGGTGTTGATAAAAAATGACTGATACTGAAACGTTCAAGAATGTGATACTTTAATCAAGAATAATGGCATTCAGTCATATGTTCAGCCCATAACTCGTAATGCAGCGTACGCATTGCTGCGTTCTGCCCCCAGCTGCTATCAGGTTGCATTTCGCAGCAGCTCTTCTGATGTCTATCTGCAGATTTGAACTCTTTCCAGGTGTTAATGTATTCTGAACCTGTACCCTTCACTTCCATATGGGCCAACCAGTCTCCACCACAGCTGCTTCATTGCTATAAATAGCTTTCATACTGCTGACGTGATAGATGACTCATGCAGAGTCTCACTCCTCTCCCTGCATCCTAACACCGCTCCCTGGCACTGTCCCCTCATTTCAGCGACCTTAGTTCAGTGAGGGGGGGCTGACACCAGGGTGGGCTTCATTCTGTTTTAAAGCATTCGTCAAAGGAGGTGAAGGCCATACATGAAATTCAAAAGAAAAGGGCTGGAAAAAAAATACATTTGTGACATATTCACACTTTTGCGCAGTGCACCTCTCCACTCCAGTGCCACACCTTCAATCGCTCTCTCTGCCCCAGCTGGAGTCGTTGTTGTTGTTTTTTACCCAGGTCTCTCCTGATCTGTGATGTAATGCAAAATGCAGTTGCTGTTTTTTTGTTTTTTTTTTAAATAAGCTTAAAACTCTCTTGCATAATGTATGATTATGGCTGTGTCTCTTAAAGCACAAAATTTTGTACAAAATATTATATTTCCAAGTACAGTTAATTTATTATATATTATAATTCTGAACAACAATGAAATACACAGTTATGACACCTTGCTGTCAATTTAGACAATTTAAAGATCGCAAAAACAATAACACAATTATGCAAAAGAAGTGTCAAAAGTAATTTTTCTTCTTCTAAGGGACAGCACATTATATTATATTGATACTCAGTGTTTGTGTTGAAAAGCCAACAAACTACATGTTGTTCCAAAGAAGACAAAAAACGTCATTTCCACATCAGAGTCAAGTGAACACGGTGAGACTGACGTGTGACAAATTGTAAGCGTGTGCTTTGTGTTGTCTCGAACATGTTCAGTGTTTCTGAGTATTCAGAAATGTACAGCGTCCTTCAAATCACAGGAACTCAACAGCATCATATGATGAGTCAACACAGAAATCACTTTGACTTTTGCATCGATTACTTAAAAGTTAAAAACGTAGGTGTTTTCTGCTAGCGGTGTGCTGACCATCACAGAACAAACAGGCTCCAACACGAGGCTTTCCCAGTGACACAGGTGTCGCAAATAAGGACAGTCAGGTCAGAGGTAGCTGTGAACACAGAGGCCGTGCTGTCGTGTGTAAGTCAGAAGTCGGTAAGATCAATGGCTCGTGAAGATGTAGTGAGAAACATGTCTATTAACTGTGCTCAGGCTTCAAGCGATTTGGAAAGCAGCTGTTGAGAGAAGAGCCTCTTGAGATGGGCCACTTCCTGGGACAAACAGCTGATCTGAGACCTGAGACTGACGTCCTCTGTTGAATTCTTGGTGTCCCTGGAGTTCTGCGGAGAGGAGGACTTATAATGTGCAGCTGACGGACCCTGATACTGCTGCCCTGCTCCACCACAGGCCTCTTCCCTGGACCAAGGAGCCCGACTCTCTGTCCGATTGTCCCATCCCGCCTGCTGGTAGTTCCTCACCTGGATGTTTGGCCACACTGTGGCTACAGGTGGTCCACTGTGTCTGGTGTCAGATGATGGAGACATCTCCCCTCCATCGCTGCAACCAGCAGGCCCTTTGAAGCGGAGCTTATGTGGGAGGCTCCTCAAACCCTCAGGTGAGTATTGTCTGCTGACGTATTGACTCCCGTTGGCCTCCATGGGACAGATGTGAGAGTCGTAGCCCTGCTGCTCCTCCGTCAGCTCCCTCGGAGAAGGCCCACTACGCTCACTTAGTGCGTCATCAAAAAACACAGGGCTGCCCACATTTGAGCCACATGAGGTGGAGACACCGGACTCCTCGGATACACTATGAGTGGAAAGAGGCCTGCCTCCCCTCGGTTCATGGATGGCCCCTTGCTGTGGAGGGTGAGGGTGGATGTGATGGGTGCCGGGCGCTGTGTTGGGGTATGGGGGTCCATCAGTGTGAGGTTGGTAGAAATGTGTTGATCTTGGTGTTGGGTGAGCACAGAGGGGTGCAGGCAGCGGCAGGATGGAAACGTCAGATGAGTCTTTGACCAGGCCGAAGCGAAACTTCAGCGCCAACAGCTCGGCCCTCAGGCGGCCGTTCTCCTCCAGCAGGCCCATGACTCGCCTCTCTAGCACCATGTCATTGGCTCGCCTCTTCTCTCTGGACCGCTTGGCTGCCTCGTTGTTTTTTTTCCTCTTGTCCCAATAGCCATCATCTTTCTTCTCCACAGAGATGAACTCTCGTTTGCAGCGTGCATTGTTGCCGTTGTCTTCATTGCAGCTGCTACCAGCCTTCGCTTCAGCGTTGGCAAGGCTCTCTTTGTGTTTGAGGGCAAAGGTGTGACTCAGGAGGGTTTGGGCCAGCTGGCTTGTGGAAGTCAGGATGGAAACAGCCTCATCAGTGAAGGACACAGCCCTTCCCTGAGGCCTGGACTCCGGTCCCTCCACGGCCAGCAGTGAGGGCACTGACAGGTCCTGGATGATGCCTCCCACAGTCCGACCTGTCATGTTCAAACACTGATTTGACACTTGGGGGAGCTGTGAGTGTGTGAGGAACTTGCTGAGAGTTGGTGGTTCAGGGTAAAGTGTGCTGTAATGGTACCACCTAGTGGTGAAAGATGCAAAGGTTTACAAGGTAAACAGTAAAGCAACATTATACTGGTGCCGGTTGAAAGTTGTAATGTTTTTAACATCAGGAAAAGACATCATCGTTTTTTTTAAAAGCAAATATTGTATCAAAAACATACTTACAGGCATTACAGTGAGATAAAACTATATTAATATAGATTCATAAAAATAGTCTTATTTTGGTAATTTTATCCACATTTCAACAGGGAACGTTTATTATAATATGTTAGCAATTAAATGATCATTTAAAAAGTTCATAAAGAGAGAAAAAAGAACAAATGTGAAAGATACTAAATGTTTGTTAAAGTCGTTAAATTCGTAAAATTCTTGTTTAGGGTTTGATTATGGAGATTATTAGTTATTACTCTGAATTATTTGCTACCAATAACCATGACACGTTATTTACAATTAGTGTTATCGCTCCCAACATGTTTTCATTAAATAGATGACTGATGAGCCTGCTGTATTATTATTACATAAAGATAGTCTTCATCTCATCTGACATGTTTGTGCTCTTTCATCTGATATTAGATGATAACAAGTAGTCAACAAATAATTCAGAAACTTTCTTAGAATCTACTTAACTACATTACCTCACATGATAAAACAAAAAAAAAACTATGAAATGAGTGATAAATCTCGGGAAACATAAAGTAAATCTTACTTACAAAACAAACAGCTGCTGAACCTGTGATGAGAATCTCCTCATTCAGAGAGAGGAGGAGACATGTGGAGCTTCACAAGTCGCCGGAATGTTTCTGCTCCTCCACAGCTTTCTGTCGTTTCTTTCCCTGCTCATCGGTTCAGCCGGGGTCGGATCCTCACCCCGGATAACCCACCCCCACTCCTCCTCCTCCTCCTCCTCCTCCGAACGGGAAGCCAGCGGAGTCAAACCAGCGGTGACATGCAGCAGAATAAACAGCAACCAATCCGAGCAGCAACCAATCCTGACAGGTTGTTTGAAAAGTATTTTATGACTTTAATACAAACACAGTATTCAGTCAGTCGAAGGATGTGGAAACGAAAGTAGTTTGCCAAACTGTAAGGCAAATCAACAACAAGTAACTTTAGCTTTAGGATACTCAAAATTCAACAAGCAAAACAATGTGACTGAGATAAAGTATACTGGTCTGCTGCCGCTGCAGCTCTTTATCTGCCAGTAAACGTGTTATGTGTCAGATAATCAGCCAATCGACCCTAAGTGGCCTCTGGAATTTAAACTCAGCCACACTTGGGTTTACGCCAACTGGGCTACAACACATTTCATTGTAAAGTGACTGATAAAGAGATAGTGTTTAGCTAACCCTTGCTTTATCTGTGTATAGCAAATAATGCCACAAGTAGGCCATTGAATAGCGGCAAGTCGGTTTGAGGTCAGTTTTTATGTAATTAGTCAAAAAACAAAGAAATTATTAGAACAAAAATAAATGTACCTGACGATGGCGTGAGTGAAAACGTCTGGGTGTCAAAGTTAAAGTGATCATATAAAGTCTGTAACATGTTTGACTTAGTATAACTGAATACTGAATCAGACAAGAGTGTTCATGAATAAGGAACCAGGTGGCTTTTCCACCATCCACTGGCTGTGGGAGTTTGTTTGTCATTAACATTTTGATTTGTAGAGTCAGTTTTCTACTCTTATGAGCATAAAAACATGTATTTTTTTTGCGATTTTATACCGTAAAGATAATTTCTTACCCATTCAACACCTCATGTACTAACAGGCCTCTGTTTCTGTGTTAAATTAGATCATCCAGTTTGAACGTCCTGCGTATATAGCAGTCGTGGTGGCTTGAGTTGTAATATAGAACAAAGGATGTTTCATGTCACTCACTCAGAGACGGATGGCCTCACTGTGAAAGAACAAAAGAAGCTTATCACTGTTTTTACGGCACCTGTGAGTTAATCTATACATTTTACAACCATGTGTTGTAGATGAAGACCGTAAAGAGCCGCACTGAGAGAATGACTCATTTGAATACCAGTTGATAGTGTGAATGGAAAACAGTGCTGTTATGCAACACTCAGAGAGAGCGAGAGCATGTGAGGACTGTGCGTTGCTGGGAGTTCAGTTGGGGTGAGGTTGCTCAGAAAAAAGGAACATTGTTCTGTGAGCGATCTGCTCGACAGTGATCAGTACTTCCTCCCTGCACATGGAAAAGCTTCACACAGGACTCTCTGTCTCTGTCAATCGCACCAATTTCTCCAAAACAAGGCAAAAGTCAACTTCTCACTCATTAATTTATGCAGATCCTCTCTGGATCTGCATAAATGAATGTCACTGTTGACCTGTTTCTATTGGCTGGACGGTTTCAACATGTTGCTTCACGGCTCTGACATGCAGGAGTTTGCACAGACTCAGAGAAGAGCTTTTTGGGGAAATTCTGTGAAAGAAACCCTCTCCTGCTGTCCTGAGGTTCAGCTGAATGACCTGCCAACAAATTAGATCAAATGAAACATTTTGATTTTAGTTCCTACCGCCTGTTTTCAAGGGTACATTTTTTTGGGAAAGTATTTTCCCAGAAATGCTAGCAGCCGCCTGGACCATGGGGTCACACTGCACATATATATCCATCTTAAAAAGTCATGTTTTACACTAAACAAAAATATCTCTTCATGGATTAATCAAAGATTAGTTCATCAGTTTCAGTTGAACCTCTTCTGGATAAATGATCTGATGCTACGTAGACAGAAAGAAACAGGAATTGTGGGAGCAGAGAAGGAACAAGAAACGGTGAATCTGAAACATGTGATTGGTTGACGCCTCACAGCGTCATTGAAGTGCTGAAAACAGGTGAGGCCAGGTCAGCTTTGATTAGTAACATGTCCTGTAGCAACAAGTGTCGGGCGTCAGTTTGTAGCTTCACGTCACCGACTTCCTTTTAAAACGGATTGAGGTCTGCTGCTGAGTCATTCGTAGTGTGAACGTAGCGTAAGAGTCTGCAGCCATAGTGGAGCCTTGAGCTAAACGCTAACGTCAGCATTCCAACAAGCTCACACTAAGCTGGTATAATGTTTACCATGTTCCCTGTTTAACGTACCACAATGCTTATGTTTTCATATTAGCATGAAACTCTGTCTGTGAAGAAATATGAAGATAGAAATATGAAGAATAAAGGCCAGGTTAGAAGATAGGAGTGGTCTAAGCAAGGTTGCCAGAAATAGGGGGGTAGGAAGCTCCCCCCCACCCCCACCCCCACACACCCATGGTCTGATCTGGCATTGTGGCTCGTGTTGTCCCATGTCTCAAGTCAGCTTTGATTTAAAATGTACACCATCTAAGTGTAGTGGTGAGTCGCTGCTTTAAGGTGAAGGTTAGGGGCTAGTGGATGTATTATATCAACAAGGGAACTCATAAGTACAGATGTACACATGTGTGTGCATGTGCCTTCATGTGTACCTGAAGCTTCATTAGAAAAGAAGTGACTGACTGCCTGAGCCTGGAGGGGACACTGACCTCTTCTGACTCTGTGTGTGTACGCTCAAGTTCAAATCAGGTTAATCAGCCCCCCCCCTCTTTCCATCCTTCGATTCACTTGGACTCACAGTCCCTCTCTGCGGCAGCTTTCACCACTAATCCTCATTCTGCTTCTGGCCATCAGACCAAGACTCCCGTTATGTGAGGTTGTGTAATCGCAAACAACCAGCACGGTCAAAAACTACACACACCGACACAAAGTTACTACACATTGCATTAGCTTAGTGATGACTTTCTTAGGAGTGAGAACAGACACTGACTCTGCTGGACGAGTTTATCTGCATTTAGAAATCATCACCTCTGCTGCCACATGAAGGGTTGTCGGTGTGGATCTGTCCATGAATGTGTCTGCTGTGTCAAAGATGTCCCGGCTTTTTCTCAGTAACACTGTTGTTCTGCTGACGTTGCACAGCGTTGCCAAACACTGGATGTTACAGTGTGTCTGTGCCTGTAGGAAGAGGAAACAATACAATGTTTGAAGGAACTTGAATAGCAATGTTTGTATAGATTTGACAATAAAGTTTATAGCTGACAGTGGGGTTTCTTTGCCTTTAAAATATTTCATTACTGTTTAAATTCAGAGGCTTACAATACTACAGACATGTTTTTTAAGAGATGAATGTATTTTCTCTGCAGTGTGCACAGATTATCTCCACACATAAAGATCCATTCTTCTGCATTTCTCCACAGAGGAAAACAAAAGAGAGGGAATCTTACTGCACATCTGTCCCCACAAACCTTCCTTTAGCTAATTCAGCTATTATGTTTTTCCATGTTGATGAATCGTGTTTCTCCCCACTGAATATGATGCTTCTATTGTATAAAACAATCAAATTAAGTGTTTTTCTTTTCATATTTTGTCAGAAAAACATAGCTAAGAAGAAGAAACCCAGTGCATGAAAACACATCACATTGTTGGAATTGTTCGTAGCACATGGTATTCAGAGTTTAAGCCCTGGCCCGGTCGCAAAGATTACAATGACATGTTCCACCTTTGACCTGTTTAGCTGCTCGAGCAAAAAGGAAAACTCAAAAACTCAACAGAGCTAAATAATTCATGACTTCACTGCTTGTTCTGCAAACTGTTTACGCTTGAGTATTGCCATGCATAATGATTGCATAATAGCCTCTCGAGAAGTATAACATGATGTAAATAGGGAAGGAGGAACTAGAAAGTGGAAGTAGAAAGAGTTTGTTTGTTCTTTTCGGAGCACTACAGGTCAGAACTCTGCCTCTGTCCTCGTGTCAACTCTGAATCACTTACTCTTGAACGCTGCGCTGAAATAAACTCACACTGCAGTGAAGTGCTGTGGATTTATCTGCTGATGTGAAATATCTTGAGCACAGTCTCAGTGGAGAACAGATTATTAACGGCCAATGAGTATATCTGCAGCACTAGAATTATCAGGATCACTTCATCTGTGTATATTTGGCACTACTGTGTTGGTGATGTGCATGCGCTGTGTGGGCTCACCTCCCCACTCGTCTGCTATCGGGCCATCTTGGATGAGCAGGTTGAAGAAGCCAATCACAGCCTTGAGAGTGCACAAAAGAGGGAACTTAGACCGGAGCTTATTGCTGTTCCACATAAAGATGAATCACTACACCTCCTGTTTGTCCCTGTCTACGTTTGGGCCAAGTAGGAATAAATCAATTAAACCATATAACCTGCTACGACCATTTTAAATCGATTGCAGTAAAACCTGATTCTTAAAGGGACACTCCAGCAATATGAGTGTTGCGTGGTCAGAACGTTGAGGAACGTGTAAAACTTTTACAACAGACAACACACTTTGGAAAGTTCCCTCCAGAGTTTTACAGGCTGAACAACACTCTCTATGATGAGTCACTGTACTTAATGTGTAAAATCAGTGCCCCTTTAAAGCCGATATACTTTGTGTTTAAAACGAGTGTGTGCTCTCCAAAGTATGTCTTATACACAAAAGGTAACTCTGACCACAATAAGCAGTTTCCTTTTGTATACTCTATGGAATGTGATTGACACATTTCACTTGACAGGTTTTGTGCCACTGCAATGACTGTTGATGGAGATACTACACCTTGGATCAAGCTGGATGTAAACAACACTCAAAGAAAGTGACCTATGTTTGTTCTAACTATGTGTACAAGCACATGCAGACTCATTTCAGTGTTAATGTTGGTCAATGAGTGGGTAACTGTGTTTGCTTCTCTGTGTTTGTCGTTCCTGAGGGTACACATGTCTGTGGAAGTGTACGCGAGAGAGAAGGAGCTCCATAATGTGGAGACGACCTCCTTCATCTGACCTAATCTGGATCAGTGAGTGCTGAGTTACATAAGCAAATTCTCATCCTGACCTCACCCAGATTAGACACTGCAGACCAACTGCCAACATCCTGCTGAAGCCAGCCTGCAGGCTTTAAGGCCGATACGACAACAGAGGACTGCCACCTAGAGGCCGCAGGCTGACATTACCTGTGGGAATGACTCGGATGAAAGGGTCAAAACTCTAATCATGTTCCAGATGTGTTCTGTGGATTCATATTTCATCCTGCGTCACGCAGGACAGATACATGTTTTTGTAAAGCTCTCGAAATGTTGAGTAAATGAAATCATGGTAATGTAATAGTTAAGATCAGCTGTCTGAATAAATCATGTCACACTCCGAGCATTACAGCATTAGAGGTCTTTATTAGAATGATGGCAATGCAAACAATGATTAAATGACATTAGAGCACTCCTTTAATAAAAATAATAATCACTGTACAATAATATAGTAGCCTATCTTCTGTTGATATAAAATATTACTTATAATAAATATGTTGCGTGCATGTTTAGATGATACAAACAACTGATAAAGATGCTGATTATTTACAGTTTTAAATTCTACCGGATGCGAGACATAAAAGCAGATAATATGTTTTTCTTAACTAAAAAAACCCCAAACAGACAAACATAAAGTTAGGTGAGGAAAATGCATAATGTTGGATTTACTGTACAATCACATGGTTTAACATATACTTTATGGTTTGTTTGTTTGTGTTACAATCAATATTACAATCAATAAAAGTTCGAAGGGAAATCAGAAAAAGAAATCAGATCATCTCAGCATTATGCAGCTATTGTTACTGAGTCTTTGTTCAGCGAACCATGAGATGCTCCAGGACACACTACTGTGTATTGTGTTATAACCCGTATTACACACATGTTTGCCAGGTCTTCTGTTAGTGTTAATGTTTGCCGTCTACACGCCCACAGTGTGTACAGTGTATTTCTCTGGTTCTGCTCCATCGACTTTGATACTTTTTCTTAAGTTCCACAATGTTATAGGAGTTCATCGCTATCAGCTGAGGACTCTTTTAAAAGTCATTGGTTAGAGAAATACTTCACCCACAAAATGACCGTTAGAATATCAATTACTCACACCGTCTTACCTTGAACTGTTGACGAAAACTTTATTTGTCTTGCATGCTTCCATGGTGAACAAAAATTGAAAAAACGGAGAAAGGTCTTGATGAATTGATGTATTTAATGAGTGAAGAGTAATCCAAGTCGTATGCTCACTACTTCCCAAACACTTGCAACTATTTAAATATTTAATAAACAGTCTTACACTTTTGGTTTTAGCCTAAATGCATGTATTTGGGTTGTACTGAGCATACGACTTATACTACATTACACTGCACACGTTGTGTGAGGCATGCAAGAGAAACTATGTTTTCTTCAAGAATTCAAGTTAACGCAGGGTGAAGAAGTGACACACAAATCAATCTGTGGGTGAAGTATTTCTTTAAGCCGTCATTACCTGATGGTTGGTCACTCTTGAATCAATAATTGTATTAAAAGAAGAAAGAATTGAATATGTGGAAGGCTTCTGAATTAGATTTGTCTCATTTGTCGTCTGAAGTAAACTGAAAACTCTCAACCGAATCAAACAACTCCCGTTAGGCCGCGTGTACACAGTGGTTTGTGATGCCATGCTATTGCTGGTGGTGTTGTCAGTTCTCATGGTGCAAGTCTACATGTGGGCCTCTGTTCTTAACAAGACAGATCATCAAGTGCAGATATCAAGGTAATACTGGGAACATGTTCAGTGAATATCTTAAGGTCACTTAATCCCAAATTCAACTGTTCAGTGTACTGATGTGAGTCGTAAATTCAAACTTCAAAGAATATCCAAATCATCATTCTACCTTTTGATTTCTTGGTTTAAATGGCAGATGTGTGTGTGTATGTGTATGTGTGTGTGTGTGTGTGTGTGTGTGTGTGTGTGTGTGTGTGTATGCGTGCGTGCGTGCGTGCGTGCGTGCGTGCGCATCAGGCGTGTCTCTTCATGTGCAGAGCCAGGTGGTCGGAGCGGGAGAAGGCCCTCAGACACAGCCGACACTCGTAGGGTTTTTGGCCCGTGTGCTTGCGGTAGTGACGCGTCAGCTCATCTGAGCGGGCAAATTTCCAGTTGCAGCCCTCCCATGAACATTGGTAAGGCTTTTCCCCTGAAGAGTACACAATAAAATAGGTGATACTTAACAAACAAATACGTCAAATCATATATCGGGACTTATTCTGACAGACTTTTGAGTCGTTTTTGTGGCAGAGTCAATGTGGCGTACCTGTGTGGGTGCGGAGGTGAGCCTTGAGGTGTGAGCTCTTGGTGTAGGTCTTGCTGCAGCCCGGGTATTCACATCTGTGGATGGCGGCCCTCTTTTTCCCTGTCGCCCTTCGACCACGCTTCCCCTCCATCCCACCAGGGGGCAGCTGTGGAACAACCAGCATGGACTGCTGGTGAAGAGGCAGATGCCTAGTGGTCTGGCTGTGGGGGTATTCACAGAAACGGTTGGCGTTGTGGTTAAAGTGTGGCATGTAGCTGTAGTGTCTAGGGTCAGGGGTCACAGCTTGAGGCGGTATGAGCCTGCTGTCGGGGAAGGTCACCATGGAGGGGTGTTGCTGGGGATAGTAAGGGTTAAAGTCCCACGATGAGACTTTAGTGAGGTTTCCTCTGCTCTGCCTCTCGTAACTGCCTCCTTGAGGGAAGCCAAACTGATCTGCATTCGGTAGATTGGGAAATGAAGTCCGACCTGTTTGGTCGTCTTTATAACTATGGTGGTACAGCTCTGGCTGGACTGGCGTTGTGGTTTCAGCTGGGGACAGGAACTCCGCCATGAGGCAACCAGTGTTCATCTGCACATGCTCTTGTCCGGGTTGGTCCTTAAACAGGTCCGCCTCTTGGTATGCTGTGCTTGGGTCTAACTGTGGGAGCCGTTGATCATTGTTGTCCAGAGATGGGTTGAGGTCGGGTGATGGGCTGCTCCAATCAGACAGCAGGAACTCAATGTCCCAGGATGCCCGGCTGTCATCATCCAGGAGCTCCTCTGTCATCTGTTGAGAGACCTGCAGCTGCTCAGAGCTGCTTGGTGATGGTTTGTAGTCCAGAAGGAGAGAGTCAGCCTCAGACTTCCACACCTAGACGGTGTTGGAGAGCGTTGAGAAGTGATGATCACCAAGCAAAACATTTTGTGAAAAGGAGATTGCTCCACTTTGCTTTTAAAGTTAAAGGAGGGACGCACCCATCTGACTTTTTCTGTCCCCATACCGATTCTTATCTGTCTGCCTCACTGTGCGGAGGGAACAGGGATCATTGTGTTATGTGTAAGGCACAAACATTTTTCTCCTAACTTTGTAAGACAACATGTAATAAATATATACATTGATAAAAACACATTGAAAGAGTTACTGGTTACTGTAGTTGTTATTTCTGTCCATACTGGTTGTTTAGAGATCAGCTGAAGCTACTATGAAGCTGGAGCAGTCTGTCTTAATCTGTCAATCCTCAAGTGTTTATCTTCCAAATGTAGTTTTTAGTACAAAATTACGACTTTGCGTTATAATCCCTCCGCTGTGGCTCAGCAGGGAAACACTGGAAACACATTGTGGGAATATTGTACTAACTTCAAACGATATATAGGGAAAAGGGAAAATCTATGCGGCCAGGGTGTACAGCACAGTCAGCAATAACTCTTACCGTACGCATGGGCATGTCAGATATGCAGAGCTTCACTACATTGCATTTTTTTTTACATCAGCAGATGTTTTTGATCTATTACGACTTACAATAAGTGCATTCAACCACCATATTTGTCGACTAAGTGGATAGCAGGGCCGTCCTTCAATCAGAGGGTCGGCGGTTCAATCCCCGGCTCTGGCTCTGCTAGTCGCATGTCGATGTGTCCTTGAGCAAGACACTTAACCCCAAAATTGCTCCCGTAGCTGTGCCTACGGTGTAGAAATGTGATAGAATCTGAATTGTAAGTCGCTTTGGATAAATGCTAAATGACTGTAATGTAATGTCTCCAGTTATTTGAGAGACATCAAAAGCTCAGCGTTATAGTGCAAGACTGACACATTTGTCAAGTAAATATGAAGTGAAATCATTGATAATCTATCTGCGGAATGTACAAATGATCAGCACAATGATGTACAATAGGAGGCTTCACTGTGTAGGAATCAAAGAACTGGTGTCAACCTGATACTTACTTTCATATTGTCACTGGATGGAGCGAGGTTGGAGAAGGAGCTGAAGGAAGGGAGCGCAGCCTGTGTAACGGCCATCAAGCACTGTGATAGGATGCTGATTGTCAGTGGCAGCAACTGAAGTGTAATTTCTCTCTTTTCTTTCTTTTTAGTCTTCACATGACCGTCTGAAGCTCAGCTAACAGAAAGTCAAAGCCCGGCTCAGCAGGCTACTCATCCCAGTTACAGTCCGCTCAGCGCGACAAGGCCGCAGTAACAGGTTCTTACAGCTGCCCCCTTTTCTCCATTCCTCCCCTGCTATCTCTCCCTCCTCTCTCTTGTCTATCTCTGTCAGCTGCAAGTCTAACTGCAAATCTCTCCTTTTCATGTAGGTTTTGACCGTTAAGAGGTGGAGCGTAAGCATGGCTTTCTTTGCTGGCTCCCCCTTTTTTTAGTCCATTAAGGTTGTTAAAATATCAATCACTAAGAAAGTGACTGTACTACCTCACCTGAACTCACCTGAACTCACCTGAACTCACCGTCTTCCTGTTCTGTGGGATTCAAAGCAAAAAGTAAACTGATGAGCGCCGAGCTGTCACCATTCTTGAACCCAGACCAATAGATATTATGTCACAATAGAAAATGACATAATAATGAGAATTCATGAGGAATAATTGTGTTTTATTCTAAATAAATTGCAAATAATGATTGCTGTGATTTTAATGTCCTCACTATACAGTTACTGTATATCTACCGTCCAGAAGACAACACAAAACAATCAGCAAGTTTATTTGTATTGCACCTTTCACACATGGAGGCAATTTAAAGCGTTTAATATATGGAAAGAAAAAAAAAGAAAAAACACATTTATAACAGAATAAAATGAGATAAATTGAATAGAGCAAAATAAAAAATACAATGCACAGAAAACAATCATTGAGCAGATTACAGGTATAGTGCGGTTACGGTTTCCCCACATTCATAGATGTCTGACACGAACGAGCCAATGAGAACTCTTCTGAGACAAAACACGGTCTGAGTGTTACATTGCTTATAAAATAGACCAAAAAGAGTGAAAAACAGAAACTTGACTTGTTATTCCTTGATGATTAAACAAGAAATGAAAAACAATAATCGATCAAATATTTCTGAAGATCGGAAAAAACGAAATATATCAGGATATGCCAAAGATTTATTACAAGTCATACAAATATACATATAATATAAATAAAATAACAGTATAAATGTCTACAAAATGTACGAGAAGTTTTCTAAAATGCTGCTAAACGTCGCCCCTCAAACTGCAGTGAAGGTCTGATGCTATCAGATGTCAGTCACTATCTCATGAAGCATGCTTCGGCACAGAGGGCGGACTGTGCTGGTGCATGCACAGTGAAGTGTGAGCACGTTTCATGTTAACATCGAGTATAAACCGATTATAATAACATGTTTGCATAGATATTATGTTCCACCACATACAGGTCTCAGTAGAATTGTCTCTGATATTTTATTACAGAGTTTTACGGACATTCAACCTTAAAACATGATACAATCAAATATTAGTGAATAATAGTCAACAGATTAGCAGGTAGCTCGTAAACAAACATACCAACTAGCAATACAGCTCATGATTCAGTTTAAGTTTGCAATTAAATAAAAACCTCATCCCACTTGTTGAGCCCATACTTCTACTAGTTTTAACTCACTCCACACACACACACACACACATGGTCGCTCTCTGTGAGGACATCTGGCTCTGACTTCTGAGAAGACCTGTTTGTGAAAGGTGATTATGTTCTTGCTGCTGTTTATCTGCTGACATGAGGCAGAGGCAGGCTGCTGTCTCCTCACAGATAATGGTCTCCTGACTGCTGGTGGTCCCTGATGACGAGCCCGCCACTGATAAAGACTCTCCCTCAGAGCGAAGACTACACAAGACGTCCCCTACGCAGGCTGGAGAGTGTGCTGACAGCCTCACTGTGGCCTTAAACACATTACACAACTTCATCCATAGTTTGATTGATTGATTGATTGGAGGAGAGTTCACTTCCAAAGCCTTAGATTAACGTGTTACATGTTGTCTTACAGAAAGACACTAAAGGAAGAAGACATAACGTGTGCTTTATGTAGACTGACATATGTCATTTAGTATTATTATTTAAATACCAAACAAATATATACCCTAAATGCTTGTAAAATAATTTGGACTACATGAAATAAAACATGAAATAATTGAGATCTTTCTGCAAACAGCCTCCCACATCAACACGAGGGACTTGGATCACGTTTCTCTACATTGAACGTCTGTTTTATTCTATTTTAGTGTGACCGCCTTCTTTCCATTCACAAACTCTTTTAATCTTTCTCTTGATGCTCCTTTTGGGTCCAGTGATGTGATATGTGTAATGACAAAAAACATTTATGAAGTATAGAGAAACATTACAGTAGTATTAATAGTGCATTTTGTTTTTCAGTTAACAATATGTTTCATATCTTAACATCATGTCATAGAAAAGTCAAGAAATCAATAATAAGAATTGTAGAAAAAATCAATCAAATAGAGAATAGGAGGCGTAGAAAGATAATCTTTAATTATATATATATATATATTTAATGAGCCACGGTGTAGTTAGAACAGAGAAGTGTTGAGTTGCTGCTGAACTGATGTCAATGAGGAGGTCAGGGTTCAGCAAAAATAATAAAAACTATTACTTTGATTTACATTTTCTTAACTAGGTTACAAAGTCTGTTTCAGAAAAAAGGCAGATGAAATCAAAAACAACAATTAATCAACAACAGAATAAAATCTGATCTCAGTGAGTTGAGCGTTCAGTCTGATGAGTGAACTGTGAGTCTGTCACCAGCAAGTGTTGGGAAGACGTTTGGTTTCATAGGGGTGACTGTGGCTAAGTGGATAGCAGGCCCGGCGGTTCAGAGGGTCGGCGGTTCAATCCCCGGCTCTGCTAGTCGCATGTCGATGTGTCCTTGAGCAAGACACTTAACCCCAAAATTGCTCCCGTAGACACGGTGTAGAAATGTGATAGACTGAATTGTAAGTCGCTTTGGATAAATGACTGTAACGTTTCTCCAGAAACCTTTGAGTGCACGTGATGTGATAAAGATCCTCAGGTATTTGATCCTCAGGTGGGGCAATACATTTTGCTTACGTGGTGAATTTTGAGGTTTAATCCGCACTGAAAAGATCAAATAAATAAAGAGAGGTCTACGTGCGCGTGGCATGGAGCAAGGTGCCACGGCTGGATTTGAACCCTCACTTTTGAGAGGACAGCAGTGTCCAGACCTTAAACTGTTAATCTTACCAACCAGTGCTCAGTCAGAGGACTACCGCAGCAGCCACGAGAACCGGAAGTAGTTTATCTGGTTAATAATGTAAACGAAGAACAAAACCATGGTCGCGTGCATATGAAATCACCATTTTCAAAGATCACGCATTACAAGTTTTTACCGATGTTGTTTTTTTTACAGTGCACGTGGTTGTACGTCACCCCACGTGGTGGCGCTATACGAAGGGTCCCCGGAAGTGCTTGTTGCTATAGCAACATAAGTGTTGCGACGTGCGATAAGAGAAGAAGAGTGTGAGCGAGTTATCTCTAGTCCTTGTTCAGTTAAGTTGTGTCCTTTCTTTTCACATGTAACGTTGGACCCTTCGGACCATTTGCACACAATTTAGGTCATTTAGGTTTGAGCTACATTGCGCTATTTCAATTGAATTTACTTATTTGTTGAATCTTTGATGTATCGACAGTGTTATAAACAATATGCTCAGACCATCAATGTCAAATGCTGCTGAGTCAGAGCTTGGTGAATAACAGCGATGCAGCTACATTCAGCCCCAGAGATTGCTGATGATGTGTGTGTGTGTGTGTTTGCAGATGGAGGCTTCCTCACAGAGTAGAGGTGGTGATGGAGGACTGTGGAACAACCCCAGAGCCCCCCAGTACAGCAAGGGAACACAGGATATGCTGACATGTGAGATGATGCACTTGTTGCTATTTTAGTGTGGCTGGTTAGGTGTGAATGGGAAACAAACATGGGAGTTAATGCGTTGTGTGTATTTCCAGGTACATACAAGTGTGTGTGTGTGTGTGTGTGTGTGTACACTTTCTGTGTAGGCTAGTGCTTTAAACATTTTATAAATCTCTCTCCTCGAGCTCAGTGAGGATGCAGGAAGCAAGACTCACCAACCTCCAGAGAAAACAGATCAACGGACGCCTGAAGAGTAAGTTTGAGAGCCTTGGATGAGAGGTTGAGGGATGCAATGTGGTGGTAAACTGTGTGGAAGTACTGCGTGATATACAGTACGAAGTGTTTCCCACATATTGTTACTGCAAAACTCAGCATGACATATTGCTAGAAATCCAGATTACATCATATCGTGATTCAAAGATAATATGATAATGTGGTATTTTCTGAATCTTTTAGCATCACAAAATTGTGTATTGCCACATAAAACACTTATTTAATGTTTTTTACTTTCTCCTCGGACGGAGCAGCTTTACCACTGACCTCTGACCCCACATCCTCAGCTTCCCCCACTAATCCTCAGAGACGCACCGCTGAAGCCTGTCGCTCTGGGAACAGCTACGTCAGAGAACAGTACCACCCTGGTCCCTGGAGTGCGTTCTTTAAGCTGACACTGTTATTAATTTCGACATTCATGTGTTTTTGACTGACCGGCCTGTATTGACAACAATTTCTCCTTGTAACTCGTTTCTTGTGTTTCACGTTCCTAGGAGACTTGGAGAAAGAGAAGAGGAGGCTTCAGAATATAATGTCAACGGGAGAAGAAGAGCCCACAGCTGCATCTCACCCAAATGTTCCTTCATGTCCGAACCCAGAGGGGGCGGAGCCTCTAGACCGGTATCAGGAAGGTGAGGCTGAGTACACACACACACACACAGGTGATGTACGAGAGTTACACTTTAGATGAAGAGAAGCTTTTCCATCCCAGTCAGCGACCTCGGTGGAGTCAATGTGCCTACTACTGTCCACCAGGGGGCGACTCCTCTGGTTGTATAGAAGTCTATGAGAAAATGACTCTACTTCTCTCTTGATTTATTACCTCAGTAAACATTGTAAACATGAGTTTATGGTCTCAATCTCTAGTTTCAAGTCTTCTTCAATACAGCATGATGTTCATTTAGTACATTATGGTCCATTTAGAGTCAAACAGACCATAAAGCAGGGGATGCTTTAGGGCAGGGCTTACTGTGATTGACAGGTCTCTACCAGAGACGTATACGGTGTGTCTACGTCACTCCTCAGTCCAAATATGGTCACTTCCTGTTACCTGTGTATGTCTGGTCATTGGTAGGAACTGATGGGCGATTTTATTCCTGTGCAAATCTGCCGTGTCTCTAATTCGTGAAGGAAACCTCCCGCTGCTGATGAAACTAATCCCCGGGGACTCAAACTCTAATTTCAGATGTAGTTTGTTTTTTGCCCGTGAAATTCTTTTTTTCACATTTTAATTAAGTTATTGCAGTCATATTGATAATCTGTTTCTATTAATATCAGCCTAAATTAAATGCTGCTCCGTGCTACTTTGCTTGACTAAATACATCCAGTGCCTCTTGAACAAGTCCAATATGAACTTGTTTCTTTTGTAGTACTGGATGAGATAGAGGAGAGAAGACAGTTTCTGGCAGATATGTCTTCTCTGGGTGAGGAGAAGCAGTACACCAACATCATCAACTCTGAGATATCCCAGGTAAACAAACTCCTATTAAGTCTGCATTATGGCCAAATATCGTTAGGTAACACAGACGTTTTAACTTCCCTGATGTGTTGTTTAGTGTGATGTTGTTTTGAACAATATAAGATCTATAGATCCTGACTCAGATTAGTGCGGAAGTAAATAGATCATTAGTGCCAGGCTGTATTCCAGCATTTAGATTCAGATATCAGACCAAAACAACACTATTAATTCTCTTTGAAAGTGCAATTTCACTTAAACTGATGCTGTGTCACGACTCCAATAACAGCTGATTCGAGAACTGAAGCTGTTGGACGAGGCCCGCCGTCCCAAGAACGATGCAATCACATCTGAGAGGAAAAAGGTATGACGGGTTGGTCGGGAGAGAACCCTGATGTCCAAAGCTGAGTAAAGCCCAGGTCTGCTGTAGACCCTGGTGTCAGCTCACCATCCGACACTTTCTCTGTCAAACTAAAGTCAGCAAATCTATTGAAAAGATGATCTCGTCTTTAGAATATAGTACGGCCAAGAAAGTCAAAGTATAGTAAGTTAAAAAAGTCATTAAAAAGTTTATAGTATAGTTAGTGAGTTCAAAGTAAAGTTTGAACTGTAGTGAATAACAGCGATGCAGCTACATTCAGCCCCAGAGATTGCTGATGATGTGTGTGTTTGCAGATGGAGGCTTCCTCACAGAGTAGAGGTGGTGATGGAGGACTGTGGAACAACCCCAGAGCCCCCCAGTACAGCAAGGGAACACAGGATATGCTGACATGTGAGATGATGCACTTGTTGCTATTTTAATGTGATAAAGTGTTTCCCACATATTACTGCAAAACTCAGCGTGACATACTGCTAGAAATCCAGATTATATCATATCGTGATTCAAAGATATGATTGGGTGCTCTTGTATTTCCTGAATCATTTAGCATAAAACACTTAATGTGTTTTACTTTCTCCTCAGACGGAGCAGCTTCACCACTGACCTCTGACCCCGCATCCTCAGCTTCCCCCACTAATCCTAAAACCACTAAATCTGTCCAGGATCGTCTGCCTCAGAGACGCACCGCTGAAGCCTGTCGCTCTGGGAACAGCTACGCCAGAGAACAGTTCCACGCCGGTCCCTCGAGTGTGTTCTTCAAGCCGACACTGTTCTTCATGTGTTCTGACAACTATTTCTCCTTTTAACTCATTTCTTGTGTTTCACGTTCCTAGGAGACTTGGAGAAGGAGAAGAGGAGGCTTCAGAGTATAATGTCAACGGCAGAAGAATCTGAGACTTCAGAGTCAGGTTGTGGGCGGGGTTTAGTGTGACGTAATGAGAGCAGTAGTGATGAAGAGACTGAAGAGCTCACAGCTGACTGGCTGCACTGTATAAGCATATAAGCAGTTACATAAAACAATATAAAGTCAAAACTGTGATGTCAGGCTGTGAAGGCATTTGATTTATAAGAAACATGAACAGCTTGCATTCAATTATTATAATCCTCCGCCTTCCAGTGTCAGTTTGTTTCCTGCTTCAGGACATGGAGACAGACACAGACATGACCATTTAAAATGGAGGACAAAGACAGAAACTGATAAAACCGTAAACATACTGACATTTACATAAGACGAACAAATGACACTTATCCACATATGTAATTAAATAAATGGCACTCGTACAAACAATATTAACACATTTTTTCCGATACTGTTAAGGCAAAACATGGAAACATACAGAAAGGCGTCGTAAAATATAAATTAGTGATTTGCATATTCAGGTTAAAACTGTTATAAGCTGGTGCTTCGCTACAGTTGTTAAAATACAGTTTATCTGCCTTTTCTAATGTTCATTATTGTGAACTTTCTTATTAATAAACCTTCTGACATCTGCTCTTCTTCATGCCTCATATTTTCTAAATCAATCTGATTTTGAGTCTCCCACTTTGTTCATCCACGTCTTTCATGATATGCATTTACAAAAAAAGACGCCATTGCAAAACTATCACAGCAGAAAGTTAACAAGGAAACCAAAGACGATCACAACAGAGCAGCTAGAAGAGCTTCGGTATTCATTGTCCATCGAGCATTTTAAGGGCAGAATTGGCTAGATTTAAAGCAGAGCTCATCTTAAATCGTTTTTAAACTTTCACTCGTACCACAGGCTCAAACCCGCTCACATATCCAGCTGCTAGACTTTGGAAGCAGGAGACACAGTTATAAGACGGGAACAGATTACAAACTCGTATCAGGGATCCACTCGCATCCAACTGACCTCATTCAAAGTGAACCGTCGAGTCGCACCTTTGCTGAACCTGGACACGGGCCTACAGGACACACAAGCTCTGCAACGCAAGGACGGTGAAGCAACATACAACAGTTCACCCGAATGAAAGGCCAGAGAGCTCACGAGCACGTCCGCTCCTAAAGCATCGCGACATGTTGAATCGTCTCTTTAAAACACTAAAGGCAACCGAGAGGTCACTGAAGAGACTTTCTGGAGAAGCGTCAAGTGAGATGTGAGCGGATTCTGGTTATTCAGAGTCATTAATGACAGTTAAAGGTGACCTCATCTCATCCTCTTGATCTGGTGTGTTTATATTCGTCTTGGGGCTCGTGTCCACAGAGCGGCCGCAGGGCGCTGGGGAGCGTTTCAATGAAGACGTTATTGTCTATTTGGTCTGCTGTATATTTGTTTTACATTGTTTTGCCCCATGAGGATGTCTACTTTATACTTCGTATTGATGAGCGTGTCTCCATGTTACGTAACGTTAGAGCAAGGCGACACGAGGCGTACAGTAATAAAAGCACAACACTTTGCCAATCTGCTCCTAAACGGGCTTTTGGGTCTTTGTTATGATAGTGAGAGTCTGATATATAAAGCTCAGGATAGACAGACAACAAGCTTCCCCTCCATTCACTACAGTAAGGTCATGAGGGCTTTTCTGAAAAGTTCAGAGGTTTTCAACTTGAAGCTCTCGGAGCGGTCGCACAGAAAAAAGAGACGTCTTTCCTGTAGGTGGCCGCATCACACGCTCCCTCCTCATTCAGAACAATTAAAAAAAATAAATTAAAAAAAAGCCGCTGCCGCTCAGAAAAAGGCATGATGTGGACACCGTCGTTAAAACCGTCTGGTATGCTCTCGGAGGAGGTTGGTTCTTGCTATGGGGTCTTCTCCTTGCGGGGGCTGTGGCTCTTGCCTGGTTCTCCTTTATGGCTCAGACGCTTGAGCACCTTGATGGGTTTGAACTTTTTCCCTTTTTTCTTCTGCTGGTCGACGTCCGGATCCTTATGGAAGTCTGACGAGGATGAAAATAAGACAGAAAATTACGAAGATTCACATAGTTTCTAAAAATCAGAAGAATGAAGAAGGAAACATTTAGTTTTTATGTTAAATGAATGAATCTTTAACTACAAATGGAGCTCACTCTAAATCCTACCTTTCTTCTTCAGCATGGCTTCCATAAGTTTATCCTCCTCTTCTTCCCTGTGACAGAAGGACCATTAGATTAACATCACTGATGAAGAACACTGTGGAGTCCCTGCAGAGAGACACAGTTCATTGGCATTGGTTACCTCTGCCTGTCCTGGTCCATGTTGTTAACTATTTGGTTGCGCTGTTCAATGATGGTAACCAGCTCAGCCATCAGCTCCTGATCCCGGCCTTTGTCCTCCTCTGTCCAGTCTTTCTCTGGGGAAGGAAGGGATCACAGCGACAGGTTTAATTCAACACACATACAAATGTCGTTTTTTTCTTCTTAACCTGTATATCCACACACATATCATACTTAAGTGTGGGTAGCAGTAATTTTCTTTGTAACATGAGTCAAGCATTACACACAAACACATACAGGGCAGACATTGGACCGGACTACAGGTTGTCTTATCATAACGGGGCAAAACACACCTGGTTTATTGAGAAGACACCTCAGCTCATACTCCACGTCAGCTTGTCTCTCTTCCAGGTTCTGCTGCTTCGCTCTGCAGGGAGCAACATGTACACAGTACTTTACACACTCGTAACCTTCAATTTAACACGGTACTTTTACACTTGTTATTGTAACAGCGACGATAAGGGATACTAGTACAGCACCGTGCCTGAGTAGCTTAACCGAATAAGTCTGCTGCATTTGCAAAAAGCTGGGTTTAGTATCCCTGAAAGCCTTCTCTGACCAACTAGCACCCAGCTCACAGAGACGTGAAGAAGCACATTAAAGGAACAGGGTGTGACATTTAGTGGCATCTAGTGGAGAGATCGCAACCAACCAGATAACGGGAAGTAATCTTCACTTCACCTGGAGGAGTAGAGGAGAAGCTGCAGCGTGATAATAAATCACACAAAGAGTGCAGATAAAAAGCACCAGTTTAGTCGGAGCTCATCAATACTCCGGTCTTATATTATTTAGCACCGGGGCCCGTTTAATACGGGGGTTTGGAATCCATCCCTAACTTCAGTTAACACAAAAGGCTCTCGCTAGAGTACAGTGTTCGGCTTCACCGCTCTGGGCTGCATTGAAACATGGCGGTGCCAGACGGCGGACTCCACGGAAGAGGACCCGCTCCCAATTACACACGCCGTGACACGCCGTGACACGCCGTGACACGCCGTAACACGCCGTGCGTATAAGTAAAGTAAAAACAACTAATCGGCATTGAAGGCTCATGATTCCTCGCTGCTGTCTCATACGTACGTGTAGACGAGCTCAGCTTCTCGTCGCACTAGAAGATGTTTCTCATGGATGAGAGTGAACCAGTCCACCAACAGGTGCTCCTCATCCTCATCTGGAAACAAAGAGGAGCACAGAGATAGACGTGTAATGTTTCTATCATCATGTAGAGTTCTTTCAAGTCAAATCTAGGGATATGGCCTTCCCCCTCTTTATGTCTCGGTGATCTTTTGTTTTGTTTTTTACAATCCTTTATAATAATTCTGTGAGCAATTTAAGCTACACCGTCAATTTAGTAAAGTTTTCAATTTAGAATATAGTGAACCTAACTTCATGCACTGCATCCTTTGCAACATGTAACTGGCCTTCAACTGATTTAACTTGTTCTCAACAAACTCCAGTAGAAATAGTGCGCCATGTTACCGTTGGGGTTGTCTCTCAGCTTCTTCTCCAGCTCCACTCCCCTCTGCTCCATCTCATCCAGCTGCTTCTCCAGCTGCCCCATCTCCCCATGGATGTCCTCTACTGGGATGTACTGGTCTGACTGCACCTGGATGGATCATTGGAGAACTTCTTCATGCATTTTCTATATATTTTTTCTCTCATGCCAAAGCAGACAGTATATGTTGTCTTTAGTTTTCTACCTTGCGTTTGATAAGAGGGAAGCCATGGCCGGGGGCCGGGGGTCTGGCAGGACGGGGGCCTTTTGGTGGTTTGGTTTTAGATTTAGCAGGGGAGGGAGAAGCTTTCCTGTTGAACGGGTTCTCTTTACAGATCCGCTACAATGAGAAGAGAGATAAAGCCGGAGTATAATGCAGAAAGTGTATTTCTGTCCATCGCTGTGTTTGGAGGTGGACCTATTACCTTATTGTGTGATTGGGGGGCTCCTGAGGCCAATGGACTGGGGGTCGTCGGGGGTCGTGGTGGAGGGTCTACGGCCCCTTTGGTCCCAAAGCTGCGACTGGGCTGCGGGGTAGCTGGAGCTGAGCTGGCATTTGACGGCATGGGAGAAGGGTAGGGGCTCAGGGAAGGATGAGGCAGACGCTCGGTTGAGGAGGAGGAAGGAGACGGCGTAGAGTCGCACGGTGAACAGATGGAAGGCTCCGACACACTTTTGGTGAAGGCGTGTTCCTGGTCGCTGCTGGCACTGCCACCCAACTGGGGATGGGAGGAGCTGCGGTCAGAGCCAGAGGACAGACTCTCTGTGCTGAGAGCTGGAGAGGGAGAGCAAGAGGAGGGCTGAGAGTGAGAGAGAACTGAAGACGGTTTAGTAAAAACCAGAGAATGGAAGTTGAGACAGATAGAGATATAGAGGGAATGGGGAAAAGAACAAAAAACAATGAACATCTATATAAAAGTGCCAAGATACAATTTAAATGTGTGTTTGAATACATATTGAATAAGCTGTTCAAGAATCAGATGATCAGGATTTAGAGCTCTTAACATTTGTAAACGGAGCATCAAAGTTAAAAGGTGTGTTTTGTCTCGTAGTTACTAAATGTAAGTTTAGGTTAACAAGCTCTTTGTAGGTGTGACATTAAGCATCTGTGTTTAACACGAGGACATGTCAGTGAGGAAGACAAAGTGGCACCGACGGTAAACTACGGTGAGGATGAAGATCTGATACAGAAAATATAATGAGATACAAAACAACAGTTTGGTCATGAAGCGTGAACACAATGAGGAACTCTGAAGGTCGGGGAAATTGCAGCACAACAGATTAAGAACAATAAACCGTCATAAACCTGAGCTCTAAAAACTACGTCTACAAAAGAAATATCTCGTTGGCTCAAACAGAATCAAATGCATCACAATGGAATGGACAATAATCCTTATATATAGTCATCAAATCAAGTCAATCAGATGACCTCAATCCAATAAAGCATGCATGAACTAAATATTAAATAAAACTGTATTCATGTTCATCTTAACTTTTGATTTGATCAATAAACTGAAAGATTCTTGCATGATGCTTAAAATGAGTCATTTTCCAATAAATGTCCAAATACTGCTCTTCATTATTATGCAGTGGAGGGAACTCGAACATGAACAAACATGTTCTCCTCCACAAACGTCCACATTACTACTGTACCACCTAAAGGGTCATTTTTCATGTCAAGTACAGACTAGCTGGTGAGGTGAGATGACGATAAACGGAACTCGAACAGAACGTTGTCTTTGCATTCTCTCCTCTGTACAAAATGATAAATGGCTCGGTGGATAGCACACGACGGGAGCACAGATCAGACTGACCGTGGTGACCTGCAGGTGGCCGTGGTGGTGCCAGACGTTTCTTGCTCTTGGCGCTGCCGGGGCTCGCAGAGCGGGATGAGCTCCCTCCACTCGGGGGAGTGTCTGCACCTGTCGCGTCAGCTGCCTGAGTGATGCTGTACCACGGGTGAGTAGCCACCACTGTGGGTGGAATTGCACTTCCTCCGCTGCCCTCTTCTTCCGCTGCCTCGTCATTTTGATCTTCGTCATCATCCTCGTCGTCCTCGAATGGGTTGGCGGGTGCAGGGGGTGTGCTGGGTCTGGAGCCCTCCCCTTTGAGAGAGGACAGAGAGCCTATATTGGGAGGGGTTGCCAGTCCTGCAGGGGGAGGGGGAGGGGCTTTCTTCTTCCTGGGTTCTGATTGGACCAGGGCGAGCCAAGGTGGGTCTTTGGGTTTATGGGTGGCACTAGACAGGCTGGACAGTGAGGTACACAGATAGGGATGGAGGGGTCACAGATGGCAAGACAACAAAATAAGGCCAAATGGAGGCATGGAGGGTCAAGCAAGTACATTGTGCAACAAGGTGAAACTCAAAACTGAGACAGACAATGAAGATATAACTAAGGTCAATGAAATGGTGGCAATGGAGGGACAAACAGGCATTTAAGGAAAGTTCAGCTACCTTCCAGGAGACCGTGATCTTTCTCGAGGTTTGGGAGGAATCGGAGGCTTCTGGCATTCACCTGTGATTTCAAGAAAAACGTGAGGATGAATATCAACAGATCCTGTATTCTTTATCTATAATAATGTATATTCTGCAGTGAGCACGCACCGGCTGTAAGGCGGTCTGCCGTACGGGGTAACCGAACCCGAGGGGCAGGGCGAGGAGGAGGGGCGGGTTCAGAGACCCGGCGAGGAGCCGGTACTGGCCGACTGGCACCTTCATTTTGACTGATCGGCATAGAAGGGAGGTCCCCATTGATCGTTAACTTGGCTGGTGTTTTAGTATCTTCCTCTTCCTCCACCTCTTCTTCATCGCTCTCATCAAAAGGGTTTGGAGGAGAAGAAGAACGAGGTATCCCCTCTGTCTCTCCACTGCCATCCATCACCTTCGCTTTCTCCAAAGAATCTGCTCCATTTGTTGTAACAGCAGTGGCTGTGACAGAGTCATCAGCAGGCACATCCGCTTCCTCTGTCTGGCTTACTGGAGGAGCAGTCTGTTCCCCGTCAGAGAGCGAGGTGTGAGGGATTGTGCTGCGACCGATCCTGGCCGACTGACCTACCACTGCTCTCTTACTAAAATCTGGCCGGCCGTTCTGATTGGCTAAAGCATGCCTGGCAAGGTGATGTGTACAGACCAAGGCCCCGGAGTTGCTTCCTAATTTGTAGGATCCAGGAAGCAAAGTGCTGCGACACTCTGTGCACCTGAGACAACGATGACACAGGAAGACAGTAAGATCAACATTAAAGAGTGTTGAGATATAAAGTCACAGGTACACAGGTAGACAGTAGCCGTAGCTGCAGTGCTCACCTGAAGCAGTTGCGATGATAGAGCTTGCCGTCCACCAGAAATCTCTGCACCAGGTGAACATGTTTCTGGCAGGCGGCACAGGTGCTGCTGAGCGTGCTGCGCCTGACTGCTGCAACCGCTTCTTCGCCCGTCTGCGCGGGCTGGCTCGGCTAATGCAAGCGACCGGGACGTTGTTCACAGGGAGAGGGGAGACGGGGGGGGGGGGGGGGGGGGGGGGGGGAGATGGAGAGTAATGGTGGACGGGGGAGATCAAACACGGAGTCAGGATTTGAGGATGTGGATCGTTCATTTGGTTTAGCTAAAGCTGCTCGACTAAGGTGACATCTACTGCTCATTGACTCATGTGGTTAAACTGCATACTTCTTTTTAAAACATAATTTGATTAATAGAAAACATGTGTGTCTTTTGTAAGTTTTTATTAGTAAGAAAATCCAAACCGCTTGAGTTAATGGTTCTGAGTCACATTGTGAGGATATGATTGATGTTTAGGACAGATTTACTGTTTTTAGTCTTTTATTTTTGTCATTATTTATTTGTGTTAAACAAAAAAGGAGTTAGCAGCAGCGCATTGCAAAACTTGGCACACAGCGTTAGGATAGTGCTACTGTTAGTATTTAAAAAAAAAAAAGACTTAACTGACCTAACTGTTCTGTTTTTACCTCCTAAACCACCCCCACCCCCATCCTACTGCCTAGGCTCAGGACCACAGAGTGGAGGGGGGATCAGATGGGATGAGGAAGAAGAGCAGGAAGAGGAGGGAGTGGAATGGATTTCCACCTGAAGAGGGTGGGGGGGGGGGGGTTGCCAGAACATGGAAGTATGGCGATGGAGGAAAGAAGTTGAAGGCATGCGAAAGAAAAGAGAGACAGGATACAGAGGCTATCTTTGTAGACTTACTCTACCTCTGCTGCTTAGCTTTTCCCCTGCTGTGCAATACAAAGCCCACACAAGGAAGAAGTACTTATGAAGTACTTATTGTTGTACTGCAATGGCAGGATGGGATTTGTATTGTACAGATCCTGACTTAATATCCCCAAATAGCCCATGCAGAATTACACTTAGATAATCCAAAGAGAAAAAACAGGGATGCGGTTTAAGTGTGGTTATCCGGGCCTTCAAAGGACACCATAAACAATATTAATCAAATAATAGAGCTTGTTGACATGTAGCTCCAGTAGAGTATCATGCAGACATAATGTAGTTCAGTGATGCAGGTATTAAAAGGTATTATGTGTGGCCTAGAGTAAAAGGAATATCAATATCAATACGTGCAAAGCGTAGTTCCCATCTCTCCTGGTGCCGCGTCTTGTTCTTACCTCAGACTCAACCACTTTGTCTTCCAAAGGGGTCGGTGGCCTTTTCTGGGTCGGCTCATTATGACCAACAGAACTCAGCCTTTTCACGCACGGGGGGTTTGCTGCAGAAAAGGAAGTCATCAGTTAATGATATAAATGAATTGTATAAAGGTTGTTAGACCCAAGAGTTGTACAGGTTGCTCCATCTCAAGATGTGCAGAGGGTGGACAGTTTTTATAGCTCTGAAATTAGGACGGGAAAAGTCATCAAATTAATATTATCTGTGAAATATATGGTCAAAATCGTAAGAACCACATTAACCTCAAAACATTAGATGTCTTTTATGTGCACAGCGCTTGAAGAGAAATCCAAATAAATTCCCTGAACCCACCTTGAGACTTGTTGTTGAAGAAGTTGTAGTACTGGGAGACGTATGTGATGATGCTGAGACGGTCAGGCACTTTCATGGACACCATGTCTTCTGGGTCCAGCAGGGCCGGGATGCCCAGCTGTGTCTCTGCCACTTCAAAGGCCTACGATGAAGCAAAGACAGAGGAGGGAGGACGATCAAGAAGATGCTGAGAAACAGTAAGCAGTGCGTTCGTTTAGGGGAAACTAATCTCCCGCACTGTGTTGGGACTATTTCTACGGCATAAAGGAGCTGCTATGGAAACTGTTGACAGCGAGGTACGTAGGTGGATCAGCCTCAGTAACTGGGACAATATTTATGGGAAGACACTTTGCTGTCGGGTTTCAAAGTTCCATTTACCTTCATTCTACTGGGGTGGCAGGAGCAATCTAAAGAGGCTGATGTCTAAAAACCTCTGGAACCAAAACCAAAACTATTTGCATTGCTTGATACCACTATGGGTGAGTGAGAACGTTGTTGTTAAGGAAGTCGAGTTGCTGCACGACATGACAATGTTGCACAACGCTGAGGACAGAATAATGTCTTTGTTGCATGTGTGTAAAAAAATAAAAACATGCTGGTCACAGCCCACCAACCAGCACATACTGGATGACCTGAATAATCTGACTGCTGCCAAAACACCAGCCACTTGCTGATAATGTAACGTGTTGTTCTTTGAGGATAACCATCGGTCTAATGAAAAATTCCACTGAGGAAATGAGACGGGGTGGTGGTAAAGTTACATAACAAAAGGGATACAATCGTTGGCCGTCACACAACACTGAAATAATCCAGTGAACAAATGCTTCACACAGGTAAAGACGAACTAAACCAAATTGGATACAAAGTATGCAAACAGCAGCAAAAAGCTGCCGAAGCTTAGCTCGGACTGGAAGTGAGGAAATCCCCTCGATGTTCTGCTGACAGACGATGTGGAAAAACTCAACGAGGGAAATGTAATATAAAAAGAGTTCTTCACTGGTTTCTAACCACCAGATTTATAAGCGGCAAATTCAGCACTTTTGCACCTAAAATCCTCTTTACGTCGTCTCTACGAAGGCTTGTGTTAGGATTTCTTATGACACTGAATGCTCTGGCTTCCTCCCTCTTTTCCCTGGTCAGGCTCCATCCGGATTGAGTAACGCTGCTCTTCACACAGACAGTCAAACACTCTGAAGTCACACCCAACGTGACTGCATGCAGTCGTCACTAAGGATTAGGAATCTGATGGCTGAATGAAGCACTCGCAGTAGGTGATTTCACCCCCTTCAGGAGCAAATGGTCTCACTAACTGAAAACATCATGCAACACAAGATCACGGGAGTGTTGATATTTCAAAAACATACAGCGGGTAAAGTTGACTCACCAGTCGGTTGTTCTCGTACACATTCTCTTTGGACAGCGAGCCAAAGTCACTGAAATGACAAGAAAGATTATGTATGCAGGTAGTCAGTGTACAGTTATGTAAACCGCAACAACTGCACATCGTGGTGTCTCCTTTATGTCAGCACTATAGTACAGCAGAAGACCAGACAGCAGTAAATAGCCACGCTGATATAGGATGGTGCTGTATTGAGTTTGTTGACCTGTGTCCACTTATGTTATGAACCATCAACAAGCTATTATTGGCTTGACAGCATGACGGTGAGCAGTTGAGCTTCCAGACTACCAAAGCTGACAACTGGTCCCAAAACCCCACACATAAACGAGGCCTGATGTGCCAGTACAAGAGGAAAAACACTGCAGCACCAAACGGGAGCGATGGGCTGATAATTACAAGGCTCTGCTTTGAAGTGCCAGCGGCGATGGAACGAGAGCCAGACTCCCGCCAGCAAACATCCTGCAGTAAGACTGGAAAATGTCTGAGGTGCTCTGGGATGAAAGTGCCGTTGTGTGCATAAGTAAATATAAGTGTGTATTAGTAGGACAACAGTGTGGCAGGGGGGAGAAACCACCGTGACCCCGGTGAGAGCTTGTGGAGACCATGTGGAACTCTCAAGAAGGAAAAACCCTGTGAATGAGCTCCGTGTTGGAGCCACACAAAGTGACCTCTGTTCTCTCTAATCTAGTTCTCATGGTCCCAAACACACCGAGCAGCAGCTCTAATATCAAGAACGTGTTCTCCCAAGTCCTCTGTCAGAGCTTCAGCTACTTTAAAAAACGTTTTCACACATTCTTTGACAGAACAGTCGGTGCCAGCCGACACTGACGTGAATGAAGTGCAGTATGTGATCTGAATTGCAAACCTAATCCACTGTGACTCAAGAGTCTCGCTCCACGGTTTATTTTGGGAAAGAGGACTGCTGAGGAGCTGTGTGTGTGTGTGTCAGGCATTTAAAATACACATGATGATCAAAACCCGGGTGAACCAGTATTTCTGCTAAATCTGGTTCAGTCAGATGGGAACGCTTGTGCTAGAGCATACAGGGTTGGGATTTGGTGATGTCAAGGATGGACAATCAAAAATGAGGCTTATACATTATGTAATAATCAGTAGTTAATAGAAGAGGAGTAGTACATAGAACATCTAAAAAGTAAAACGAAGTGGATGACGTGAGTGTTTGCACTGCTGCATAGTGCATGAATGAATAGATTTCATTTAAATGTTGACCTCCCTGTTACACGCACTGTGGTTATACAGGACACGGGTGATTACTCTCAGCCATGTCTACTCCCTCTCCAGTGGGTGGAGTGACAATGAAATTGAGATGAGGCCATTTGCTGCACTGAGTATTCTCCCTCCTCTGCATCAGTGTGTTGTAGTTTGATGGGAATACATTGGCTGCAGAGTGCAGGCAGGGTCACCATACAATGGCTGGGCCCAGTATTAAGAGCTAAATGCAGTTTGACAGGCGGAGGTCTCAGCTGCAGATTAGCCTGACGAACTGTCTGTCTGGATCACAGCGAGCTCCGTTGGGCTGAACAGGGAGACGTGCTGGGTCACAAATTGAAGAGGCAGAGCTTGAAAGCTGGGTGTTTAGGATTTGTCTTCGCTCTCTTACTTTCAGCTTTACTGCAGATAGACTAGATCCAACTTCACCGACTTGTCCTTCAGTGACTGGTCCACTGAACGTTTGCTCTAATACAATCCAAGCACAGTCCAATGTGTTCACAAAAGCCTGGACCACCTGAGAGGTTAGCAGCATGAGCAAGATACTTATTGTCTAAAATCATTCCATCACGCCACATGTTCCCCCACAAGGACAAAAGAGGGACATGACATGTCGTTTACTGGCTGCTTTTACACAATCTTCTGACGACAGGAAGGGCTGTTGACTTCTTTCAGAAGGAGTTAAACCACCAACGTAACGCTGTCAATAGAGAGCACTTCCCACTGAGCTACGCTGAGGCACAATATGCTACACAGGACTCGTGCTTCTCCACAGAGACGCATGTCCAACATCTTATGAAGGAGTTTCTGTTTAGATTTACTGTCACACTGCAAATAACGGAAACATTTCAAATCAAATTATTTGCCTGCCTTGATTCACAGGATATGAAATACAAGTAACAAACACATGACGGCCTCTTATTAAGTACTGAAAGGCTGATCCTCACCAAATAACATACGTCAGCCTTTTCGTGCCGTTGGAGCAAAGGCACTTATTAACTGTAAGTTAAATAAGTGGGACATTTTCTGCTTTTGGTCTGGATTTCCTCATCCCGATAACCCTTTTTAGTCACACCAATAATGCGGTTGTGTTTTGCGGTGGCTTCTGTGATGTGTGTGTAGGTGTAGAATGCAGAGAAGAGGGGTATGTTGTCACAGACAGGGCATGGCTTGTCAGCTTCAGTTAATCACAGCACACTGGCCTTTCAGTGTACAATGTTCCTAACACATGTACTTTGAGTGTTTTTGACAACACACACACATTAAAACATAGAATGGTGATAGAAATGTAACAGAAATGGCATTTTTTTTTTGCATATGTAAAGCAAAAGTTATCTAACCACTAATACTATCATATGCAGTTGTGCTAATGCAGTGTTTTTGAATTGAGCAGCCTTCTACCTAAAATGTATAATGTATATATACCTAAAAAAATGTGACCTTTTTTTTAATCAGGAGCCTTTCATAATTTCATAAGTCCTTAAAGCCCCTTTCTCTGGTTTATCTAGAGCAGTCTAACGTTACTGAGTTTGTTCTGCATTTGTATCCTAAATGGATTAACATACCAAATACTACAGCACTTAAAAACAGTTTCTAAAACAGTATGAAGCCAAAACAACGCCTCCACACGCTTCACTGGAGCCCGCTGCTATGTGATGTTACGTTAATATAGTCCATACTTACATCAGTTCTGGTCTGTAACGATGGATTATGGCACAAAACGCCAAACCGTCCCGAAAGGACGTGGACATGTCCTTCACTTCCACGTCGTTGTAGTGTTCGCACTGTATGCGACACCACTCCTGGAGAGCCTTCAGAGACCCCATCACAGTATCACAGGAATCAAAGTCACCGGGATTCCTGTCAATTAAAATCGTCTCGTTTCTTGGGTTTCTTTGTCCTTTTGGTCACTGACGAGTCATCAGCAGCTTCTCAGCGAAGGTGCGACAGACAACACCCGATGCTGCGGTACTATACATTGACAGCAAGTGAGTCACGTTAAGAAAACTAGCATGGCTAGCTAGAAGTTATCTCACTTTTTCCCCAAGTACAACGTGCATTATGACCCGAGTTTATATCCCGTACCGAGTTATTCCGACAGCGATGACAACATTTAACGTGGAAACGTTGACCAGAACCACTCACTACTAAAACACTGATATCCAGAGTTGATAACGGTAGCTTGCCAACAAAGTTCTTGACGTAGCGGACTCGGCTAACTAGCTAGCTGTGGTCCGTTAGCGCCTCTGCTCGTCATGTCTAACTGTACAGTGTGCAGGTCTGCTTCTCTTTAGTAGGCGCTGCCTGGCTCCGAGGGTCGTCTCTGACCCGGTTTGGGGCGATGATGCGGATTCAGTCGAAGCAGAGGTGACGGTGTCCTCCTTGAGGTGGACCACAATAAGGTTTTTGTTTGTTGCTGCAGTGACTGCAAAACGCTGGACAAAAAGAAAAGTCGCGCGCTAATGGCAACGCCCTCTTTGCGTCAACAAAATTAAAACACACTGTAAAAAAAAAATACATTCCGGACAATTAATGTTGATTAAAGCAGCCAAGCGCCGCCATCCCCGTTGCATTGGTCGGACCGTCGCCTACACGTTGTTGTTTCGCCTTGCGGCCACGCGGGAAGCTCCAGGGCCGTTTTTCCAACTGCTCCCTACGCGAGATGTTACAAAGTCTCGCGATAGTGGCCACTTGTTTAGAATTACCGAAAGATGGCGGCGGCGCCTCCGGATGAGGCGACCCTCCAGTCTCGTATCAGTAAGTCGTTATACTGTACAATCAGATGAACTGCTGGACGGACAGCGATAGCCAGTCCGCTTTAAGGGACCCGGATACATGTTGTCAGTCTAAATGTGTTACTGTCGGCCATCGCACTTTCCGGAGGGAAGATATTTATTAGAGAATCTAGAGAGCGAATGTCATCAAATTTAAAAAGTGCAGTTGTCGATAGGGAACAAACTCAGTAACTGTTAACACATCTGCTGTGAGGCGATCGTATTCTGAGCTCATATTATGTTTACTGTTGACATGTCGAGGTTAGTGATGCCACACGAACATGATGATTAACGCTCAATTAATTCAAACGTCCATTTGATTGCTAACATCAGCTAGTTAGCTGCTGACGGTTTCCTGGCCAAAACAAGCCAGTTGAACGAACCCAAAACCAGGAACCATGACGGTACTATGCGTCTGATTTAACCGGTTAACGTGACAGGATTCAGCCACACGACTACCAACTCTCTTCAGCTGCTCCAAACCACAGAACTCGTACATTTAGCAAACAGCCAGAGGCTACAGCTGCTGAGAGGCGCTTAGTCAGACTCTCAAATGTGCGGCTGTAAAATGCCAGTGTGAATTGTCACGAGACGTTTGACACATAGAAGGTTTGACAGACTTCACGATCCGACACAACGCAGCAGTGTTAGAGTTGTGAAACATAGCAGATGCAGAATTTATAAAAATGCATTTTCATTTTGCACAGACAAGGCCACCAACCCGTTGAACAAGGAGACCGACTGGGACAATGTCAAGGGCTTTTGTGATCAGCTCAACGATGAACCAGAAGGGTGAGATGATGATAAACGCACTACACCATTTCAGAGTACATATTTGTTAAGCACCATGTACAAACTGCAGACTCAAATCGGCACTGTGCCAGTGGTGGTTGATCTACTAACAACTTGGTTTAATCCAGTTTCACAGCTCCGTAGAAAACGTCACACAAGCTACATCATATTTCATCACAACATGAAACACGTCAGACCAGTCACATTCACATGCTTCACACTCGCCAAATTATGTGTTTGTTATGGCATGTTTTAAATTGCTGTGTTGCATTGACAGTTGCATGTTGTTCTCTATCAGTCCCCAGCTTGCAACCAGACTTCTGGCCCACAAAATCCAGTCTCCTCAGGAGTGGGAGGCTATGCAAGCGCTAATGGTAAGCTAATAAGTGTAACGGTCGGCAGAACGCCACATTGGAAGCCACTTGTCATTGTTTTATTACAGTGAAGGTTGTTTTTTGTGGAGGCTTTGTCTGTACAAATGTAAAAACAAACAATTACACAATTCCCAGGTTCTGGAGACGTGCATGAAGAACTGTGGAAAGCGATTTCACAGTGAGGTGGGAAAGTTTCGCTTTCTCAATGAGCTCATCAAAGTGGTGTCACCGAAGGTAATGATCCCAGTCTTTCATGCCGACATACCTGTTTGGCTGCAAATGTAATTATTTTGTGAACCAGTGGAAGCAGTTTGTTAGTGTTTAGGAAAACCTTACGGGAATCAGATTATCTATCCAGTTGTTGTTCAAGCATAAACACATTTTACATTGACAATCAAAACATGAATTTGCTCTTTTCTGCAGTATTTGGGTGCCCGGGCTCCAGAGCCAGTGAAGAAGAAGGTGTTAGAAATCATGTACAGCTGGACAGTGAGGATGCCCGATGAGACCAAGATAGCAGACGCCTATCAGATGCTGAAAAAACAGGGTGAGCGCTTCAGGACAAGAAGAGAACATGACGAGTGGTTAGCACTGTTCAATCCCCACAAGGGGCCTTTCTGTGTGATGTTTGCATGTTGCATGTTTCCTCCCACCACCAGAACACAAGTGCTGGGCGATCGGGCGCTGGAGAAGGTTTATGAATGCTTTTTTTTTGGTTCCTGATATTTTCCTTGCATTAACAAACAGTGTTTTGTACAAGGCAGTGTCGCTTCTCCTTTTTATGGTGATGAGCCACAAACATGAGACGAATGTCCTTAGTCATGCTTAGTTGAATGTAGTGTGATCTACATGTTGTGTAAGAACCATATCTGTAGTGTGTTGGTTTGTGATGCATTTTGACAGAATGCATCCGACTCTTTATCTAACAGAAGTGTCAAGAACAATGTCATAGCACCAGTATCACACATGTGTCACGGAGAGGACTCTGAGCCGGCAGTGACCCGGATGACCCAGACGTGGCCGAGCTGTTTACATGTGAGGTTAATAGGTGTCCTGGCTCTCTTCCAGGCATTGTCAAGCTGGATCCTGAGCTTCCTGATGACAAGCCCCTCCCACCTCCTCCACCCAGAGAAAAAAATGTCCTCTTTGAGGATGAGGAGAAATCCAAGGTATGAGTGACGACCAGGCGCCCATCAATTTGAACAGGGTTTCAAAAGAATTTCTAAAATAAATGTTCTGAAGTTTAACTCCTGGGAAAATCCTCAAGGAACCAACAGTTTACAAAGTGCTCTTCCTCTCCCTCTTTTGTCCTATCCTGTGTTTGTAGATGCTGTCTCGCTTATTGAACAGCAGCCACCAAGAAGATCTGAGAGCAGCAAACAAGCTCATTAAGGAAATGGTCCAGGAGGTGAGTCACTGGTGTTGTTTATGTGCTGTACAGTATGTGGTCTGACATGTTTTTCCACCGTTTGCACAAAAGAAACGCCACATTATGTCTCATGATAACATTAATGCACCCGGATATTAATTTCAAGGCCTTTTCAACAATTTTTTGGTTGATTATCGTAGTGTTTAATGCTTTATGAGTTATGACCTCAATCTACTTCAACATTGACAGCAGATGTGAAAAGCTGAATATCCAATTAATAATCCAGGTTTTGACCTAGATGTGATGAAACACAAGTAAGAATGTATTAAAGTGAAACTTGTTTCTCTGATGTTGAACACATTTGGTTGAATATTATAATAGTATAGGTATATTCCTAAACTGTAATATAGCTTTTTATTACCATTATACGTTATATTGACTCGTGACTCATTGTGAGATCCTATCGCCCCTTTTTCTTTTTTTTTTTCCCAGGACCAAAAGCGTGTCGAGAAGGTATCGAAGCGATTGAACGCCATCCAGGAGGTGAAGGAGAGTGTCAGCCTGCTGAGCCAGTTGCTGGAGGGCTACAGCAAGGAGAGCTGCTCCCAGAGCAACCAGGAGCTCATTAAGGTTAGCACGGCTCAGCACATTAGCTGCAGCTACAGTCTCGTCATTCTGCTTGTGCCGCCCACTGCAGGTGTGGTTTCAGTGTTTTTTAACATGTGTCCGTTCACAGGATCTTTACCAGCGCTGTGAGAAGATGAGGCCTACACTATTCCGGTTAGCGAGTGATACAGAGGATAGTGACGATGCTTTAGGTAAGGTCGCTGACCTCATGACTTTGACAGTGTGTCGTATTAGAAAAGGCAGAATAAGCAGTTCAGGCCCATTTTCAAAGCGTGAAACCAGGTCGGTGTTGCTAATGAGCCTTTTCTCTGCTTCTAGCCGATATCCTGCAGGCCAATGACAACCTGACTCAGGTCATCAACCTGTACAGGCAGCTGGTAAAAGGAGAGGATGTGTCAAAGGATGGCTTAACCTCGCCCTCACAACCAGGTAGGTGCCTGCGTGTGATTTGGCTTCTATCCGTGTTTGCTAAGCTCGATCAACAAATTCTCCAAACACGTCTGTAGACTATAAGATCACAGATGTGTTTCCTCTGTCCAAAACAGGCAGCAGTAGCTCAGCACTCGTAGACTTGATGGGACTTAACGCGTCAGTCAACACGGGGCCCTCCAGCCTCCAGAGCCTGACTCAGAACATGGGCATCAGCCTCTTGGATGATGAGCTCATGTCACTAGGTAAGCACAAAATAAACTCATCTGGCTCGTAAACGCAAAGGTGGATTACTACGCTTAACTTTGTAACGAGTCAAAAACTGTCGAGTCAGCAGAGTGAGCTCGGTGTGTGGCCCTCCTGTTGGCTGATGATCCTCAGAGGCAGGCCACATCTGCCTCGACCAACAAAAAGAGCTCCACACATTCACAGCTTCACTAGAAACATTCACTACTCTTGTCTTGCTTCTAACGTGATATTGTATTCGGGGTTTGTTTGAGTTCACCTTTGTTGTCTCTTATTTCCTAGGACTGAATGTAACGGAAAGCCTCGACTCGCAGAACAATTTCCAGGTGCAGTTTGAAAGATAATACCGTCCTGCTCACATTGAAGCCATTATATGTCAAATTCAAAGAAAATGTCTGACTAAAAATAACTTAGCAAAAACGTACGGCGTTAGATACTTCTACTGATTTTCATTTTCAATCATCTCCATCTTCTCATGAACTCTTTGAAAGGCAAATTCAAACCCTCCGTTTGTTCTCTCAGTCCTCTGATGGCACAGAATCATCTGTCCCTGCTGCAGTGTTGCAACCAGCTGTGGTCCAAACACCACAAGCTGCACCAGCAGGGGGGGGGCACTGCTCCTCCTAAACCCATGGAAGAGCTGGAGATGTTGGGGAAGACATTGTTACAGCAGTCCTTACCCCCACAGAGCCAGCAGGTCAAATGGTAAATAAACTGGAGTAGATGGAATGAATAACCTTTTTAAAGTTCTTCATTGTTTGACAGAAGGAAGTATGTCTGTGTCTGATGCACTAACCCTTCATAGCCCTGAATAACATGTTCCTCAACATCTAGGGATAAGCTCCAACCTCGATCCAGAGTCTCCTTACGAGATCTGCAGAGCCAGTGCAGCGCCAGCTCTAGACCGGCTCCTAATGGAACCGCCATCCTCTCCGCTGGTCCCGCTCCTCCTCCGGGGCCCACATTGGCTGTCCATTCAGAGCAGCCGGACACTCTCCTCCTCTCCAATCTCAGTCTCGCAGCTGCAGAGAGAGGCTCATCGGCTGCTACTGACCCCTATGACAACATCTCTCTATCTGACGTCACGGTGCCTCTGGAAGCAATCAAACCTAGTAAGCATGAGCAGTAAGCCCGGGCCCAATAGTGACGCCTGGTTTGGTCATATGTGCAGTTTTCTCTCTTTTATTTCTCTGCATCATGTTCTGTTTTTGTCTGCACATATATTTCAGGCAGTTTATTACCAGTGACTGTATTCGACAAACACAGCCTCCGTGTTTTGTTCACCTTTGCCCGCGACTGTCCTCCGTCACGGTCTGACGTGCTGGTGGTGATCATCTCCATGCTGTCCTCGGCCCCCATTCCTGTCGCCAACATCCGCTTTCAGGCAGCTGTACCAAAGGTCGGTTTAGGGCAATCTGGTGGAAACGACGTCTTCTCGACTGAAGTATTATTTGTGCGTATCGTGATTTTTGTGTGGATGTGCCGATAGGTGATGAAAGTAAAGCTGCAGCCTCCCTCTAGCACCGAGCTCGCAGCCTTCAGTCCCATCCTGCCTCCAGCCGCCATCACACAGATCCTGCTGTTGGCTAACCCTCACAAGGTGCCCCCCCCCCCCCCCAAAATTGCATTTTGGTGATAAACACTGAACGTAAGCTGAGACGTTTTTTCTTTGTTTCCAAGGAAACTGATGTTTTTTTTCCTCTTGTGTTTCAGGAAAAAGTGCGTTTGCGGTACAAGCTGACCTTTAACCTGGGGGACAAATGTCACGATGAATCTGGCGACGTGGACCAGTTCCCGCCTCCAAACAGCTGGGGGAACCTGTAGGGAGAAGAACCAGCCTCCTGTCATCTGATCTGCTGCTTCCTTTAGATTTAGGTCGAAGTTGTCCCTCTTCACTGGCTCGAGATGAGACTGCCTCTTTACACTTCAGTGGTTTCAGACTGTGGTTTGGTAATACAAACTGACGCGAGACCAGTTGTGGGAACCAGCTTCTACCTTGTGCCTTCCTTCGCGCCTTCCTGTCCTTTTTCAATCATCTCCGCGTTCCTGTGTTTCGTACTGTAGAATTTTCTTTCTTCTTCCAACAATCATTCCAATGCAAAACATTGATTCAATGCAGTGACTTTTGGGAATTACAAATGTCTGACATTATTTCTCAACTGTAAAGCAACTGTCTAATGCATTCCTTACTTTGGACAGCATGAGCAAAGATGTCCCACATTCAGAGTGTTGTCACAGTTTGTGTGTCCGACGGTGGTCAGAGTAGGGTTGAAACAAATCATTATTTTCTTTCGGTGCATCAATAATACTTTTCAGTTAAACTTAAAGTCGGTTACATGCTTAAAGTGATGTTTACAGTCTGACCAACAGCCAAAACACTCTATGTATTCACCCTATGATCTGGAGTAGTTTGTATTTTTACCTGATAAATAACATGATTATCAGAATTTGAATTAATTTCCTATCAAATGATGAATGAATTGTGTCGGCACTTCATCGGTGTTGAAGGAAGAGCAGCTTCAGTGGGTGTAATAGTCGGATGCTAGCTTGCTAAACTTTTAGCAAATCACTTGAGTTGCATCTGGAAAAGATGAAACTAAATTGAATGATCACTTTGAAATTGTTGAAGTGCTTTTCCCTTCTATTCAGTGGAGACGGTATCTCCTGGTAGCATACATGAGGAAGTGGTACAGTTTTTAAGTATTGCTTTGGTTTTAATATTTATGTCGTCTACGCTGTGACAAGCAGCAGACTTGTCACAGGAGCACAGGTGTTTAATAAGTTGTCAATGTCTTCTGTGAAGGACTACGAAGGAAGGGTACGAAACATCTGCCCGTTAAAATACTGAAATTTAGCTTTTCATTTCTGCACTTTTCTTTATTTTTGAACGATTGGGACACTTTTTATGTTATGTTTCACTCAGAATTTTAGTTTTGTTATTTTACACAGCATGAACTATCATGCACTTATTTTGTTTTATTTTACACATGAACCCATTTCATATCACAATACATTGTCTTTTCTCATTTGCTGCCTTTCTACTGTTGATCGACCCAAAGAGGGACGCGTGAAGTCCTGAGTTGACGTTGCGTACACACGGTTTGATTCTACCACACGTGCCTGAGATGAAACGGTTGATTTTCATTTGCTCTTGTACATATATGTATCCAGATGACTAGTTTGATCTTTGTTTCTGTTTTCATACGTCCACGTCCGTGACGCATCTAATGATGTTCCAGAACCGTCCTTATAACCACGGCCATTGAGTTGACTGGAGCACTAAGTGTCATAAAGATTCAAATAAAATGAGATTGGAGGCAGACTGGTTCCACCTGAGGAATACGATTGTGAAACTCAAAATGTGTGTAACTACAACAGAGCTGAAGGTTCAGTTCATGATACGAGGGATCACTTTCAGAATTACCAACTGAGTGATATTGATTCTGTTCAGGTGTTGCATTTCTTATGGAGGATCATCTCACAGTGCCATTAATCATAGTGATGGGCTGTTTCACAACACTGTGAAGGAGACATTTCATTTACTTACAGCTCCACCGCTAACCTGTCCAGGACTTAAAGAAGAGAGCAATAATGAGACAAACAGTAGCCTCAGTCAGCACCTTTCAGTCCTCCGTTGCTCAAGCTGATTGCAAATTATGAACATTGCACGACTTATTGTGAACTATGCATTGAGGGGACTGTAACAGGTTTATCTTGTTCACACATGCACATATTTGCCTTTAGTCATTGCCTACAAGTTTATTGCATTTTCCTCTTTAGGATGAATAGCGGCCCATTATTTGACTGCAGTAGCACAAATCAGATGATCAATTCTGAATGTTGCAGTCTGTGGAGATGACGGCGACGATGGCTCTTCCTTTTTAACAGATTTCTTGGTCTGAAGGTATTAACTCACCTGTGATTTGTCATCCCTGTCTGCACTGATAGATTAGTTACTCAACCAGCTATCGCACCGTTCCCACGACCTAAAACAATTGCCTGAGACATGAGACGGGGCACTCGTCTTGTAGGCATTTCATGCCTCGGTGTAGTATTCATTGAGGTGTATTTAGGGGTACGCTACAAAGTAACGGGTTATTGCAGAGCTCCTTTACAAAACCTATTACAGAGACAAATCCCCGTCATCTTTTACTGAGATACTTCATAACCTCTACACTGCAGAAAGTCATGAACAAGCACTGTGCATGCAAACCTGTTCTTTCAAGTGCGTCATCAGACTGGACCTCAGACAGTCATTTTGACTGGCAAGAAGAAAAACAACTTAAGGAACTAGACACATCACATAAAACCCAACGTGAGTCCATCAACTAAATTGGATCCAAATGTTTAAGATTGTTACACAACTAAAAGTAACAAGGCCTCTACTTACAGTATATGTGTATTTGTCTTTTCCATTTGTGCTCCCAATGTAAATAAAAGCTTCATGCCATGATGTATATTTACATACATGTACATACTGCTGGATACAAATTGAGAATGTACTACAAATGTGTATTTAAGGCAAATAAAGTCATTTGTATGGCAAATCTACCGGATGTATAAATAATTTGACCAATAACTTTCAGAGTAGAAAATAGTTTTGATTCTTTTTTATTTATGAAGAAAAAAAATAGTTGAATGAAAGACAAAACTAAGCAACAAACTAATCTAGTTCACAATCCATCAGAAAACAGGTCTGCATCAGCTGATCTGCTTATTAAATCAACATGGGAGTCAACAGTTACAAGTACATAGAAACACACTCGTCTTGCTTAAGGAACAAGGAAATAGAGTAAATCTAACAAAAAAATAATTGTTGCACGTTATCAAAACTATGGAATAAGATTCACAACTTGGATGCACTGCTTCAGTGTTTAGAAGAACAACCCAAAATATAATGACAATCAAAACCTTAAACAAAAAGGGTAAAAAAGGTCTAGCTTTAATAAAAGCAGAGAGCGAGACATGACTCCGGACTGAGACGGTGGATACTAGAAATCAAACATTCCCATAAGCAGCACTTTCCACCACGTACCACTGAGGCTAGTTTTCATTGTAATCTAGTCCCGACGCAGCTTAAACTGGAGAGGGACAAAAAACAAGAAACGTGTTCCATGGTACACGGTTGAGTTAAGGTTGGAAAGAAAGGTAAAAGTTTTAGGTTTACTTGTATCAAAAAAGTATTACACAATTGAGAGATATAAGCCCTTAACTCCTGGAGAAGGAAAGAGTTGGAGAGTAAAAGCTAAAATTACTCTTCGAACACACTAAGTAGCGCAAATTAACTCGGTGCTTCCTGCTCGTAATTCTACTTCCTGGGAGGTGGAGGGCCCGGAGGAGGAGCGGGTGGAGAACCAAAAGGGTACGCCGGTTGCCCCATGAAGCCCATGACCGTTTGCTGTTGTTGGGCAAACGGCTGAGTCATCAGAGGCGGGAACCCCCCTGATAATGAAGGAGGAGGAGGAGGCTGGCCAAACTGACCCTGCGGCTGGCTGGACTTCTCCTGACCTCCGCTGACCTGGCCTCCGTTGCGGGAGTTGTAACCCCCGCTGCCACTGTAACTCTGGTAGTGATCTGAGCCCGAGTTGTGGCTATTCCCCTGATCCCGGCCTCTGCCCCTGTAAGAGGAAGTGGAGCGGTCTCCATCACGGTCGTTGCGGCCGTAGCTACTGCGGCTGTCTTTGCCGCCGCCGCCGCCACCACCACCACCACCACCACCACCGGTGTGCATGCGGCGATCACACCCCCCCTGCTGGTACATGTTGTTAGAGTAGCTGGAGCTGCTGCCACGGTAGCGCATTCTGCCACCTGTAACAAACAACAAACGTAAAGTCAGAATTATTATGTCCCATTTGACAGCATGACGGACTGGGATGTACCAAGTTGTTCTTACCGCCTCCTCCTCCACCACGCCCCGACTCCACGAACTGAAGCAGTTTCGGGTTGATGGCCTGCCGGGCCTCCGCCAGCACCCGGACCAGGTCTCGGGCCTGCCGCAAATTCCCCGGGGTGAAGAAGGTGTAGGCGGTCCCCTTGTTGGAACTGCGGGCCGTACGTCCAATACGGTGGACGTAGTCCTCAGAGGAGTTGGGATAGTCATAGTTGATGACGAACTTGATATCTTCCACATCTTTTGGATAAAAAGCAATTGGTTTGACAGCATGGAGGAAAGGGAAGAGATGTGATAATGTCACAGAGGGGGGGGGGGAGCTTCTGGAGAAAACATTCATCATTCTACCAATAAAAGAGCTGATGGTTTGTATGTAAAATGTATTTATTGTTAACAAAAATCTAAACAAAGAGTAACTTACCTGCTTTATCACCGAGAAAAAAAATCCAAATATTCATTTCAGTTAACCACCATTATAACTACTTTAAATCCTACATACAGTTACATCTGAAGTTGACTTCAGGTTTTTGACACCAAGCTGTACAGAAGTGATGTTAAGGCTTCATAATCTTCACATCGATATGAGTACTGGTCAACATGTGTGACAATTGGAGGCTGTTTGGTATTACATAAGACGTGGGGCTTTGACAGCACCTTTTCCCCTCCATCATGACAGCGGGAGGTCATTTCACCAAGCGAGACCTACTGAATAACAGAATAACCATGTGCCCGATTAAAACTGTGCTCTTCTTTTGACTACAATGTGAGCACGATGGAAGTACCTGAATGTATGGTGAGCTCATGGAGGAGTTAAGAGAAAGGGGCGGTGAGGTACTTACCCCCGTCATGTCGTTTTTACAAAGGTAGTGAATTCCCCCTGATCAGTCCTGGTTTATAGTGAGGGGCTGAGGGGGAGGGAGACAGGATTCATCCCTCACCAGCAAGGTCAGACGGGAGCAGAACCGTTAAACACACGCAACTGCATGGCAGGACCCTCCTCAGACCCTGGCCAGGACTGGATCCAGACGAGCCCATCTAACTCTCTCTCCCCTGTCTGTCTGCTTTTCGGGACGGACCGTTGGGCAGACATACAGGAACCTCAGGCTTCTCCCAAGGCAGGCTCGTTGGATTTAAAACTCTGACAATACTGGGCAGGGGGATCTTAGTTACCCAAGAGGAATAAGAGGGCTTTAACCCCTCTAAAACTAGCCAAGCTTCTACTTTAGCGTGACTGACGGGGAAGGGACAGCAGCGCAGACTGTTACAGCTGCCGTGTGCTGCCAAACCCTGGGAGGAGAAGAGGGGAAAAAAGAACAAGGATACGGTCATAGGGATCTTAGCAAGTCAAAGTCACTTTACTCATCCCCCCTTCTCACATTTATCCTGCCAACAAATTAGATCGCCATCACAGCCTTCCTGACAATTCAGCTGACGCTGTCCTACTCAAATGAATCATATCAGTGAAGAAAAGATTCACTATGCAATACAATTTATGATTGAATATGTGGAAGAACGGGTCATATGAGCAGCATCTTCTTTAAAATTTGTACTGCCACTATAAAGGAGAAGAAAAGGTGTGCAGCAGCAGCATCTGGCTCACACGGTGCCAAAGAGGAAGCTTTGTAAGGAACAAGACACAGACTGTAAACCCAGCAGGCCTGCAGCCTCCGCACTAGGGTTACGTTAAACTGTCAGGTTGTAATAGTGAGGGAGACACCACAGAGTGCGATACCCATTATAATATCAACCAGACAATAGTCAAAGGCAGATAATCATACATTTAATCTGAATGAGAAATGCATTTTGTTTTTACCCCGTTTCATTGGCAGACTTTGCCAGATATAGCCTGTCTCATCTGTAGCATACTTACCTATCGGTCAAATAGTCAGATTAACTCTGGTGAGTGTTACTCCATAAGTGTGAAATACACTTACTATTAATTATAGGGGAAAAAATATATATAATTCACAGAAGAATGCTGAAAGAATGAGCAAACAGACAATCATGTGAGAGATTGTGCAGCTTTAACTGTGCATGTGAGCAGACATACCCAGACCACGAGAGGCCACGTCGGTAGCGATCAGTATCGGAGCTTTACCACTCCGGAATTCTGCAGGACGAAACACAATGTTAGGAGGAACTAGACAAGGAAGTCCTCTGCACTCACTCAACGCAGGCGACAGTAAACAACTAACATGAAAACTAGTGCCTTCACCGATTGAAGAGCAGTCGTTGTGAGATGATATATGAACAACGGAGGGAAGCAGTATTACTGAGTTACAGTTATTCTTACCAACAAGGACCCAGTCTCTCTCTGGCTGGCTCTTGTCTCCATGGATACACATGGCTGGCCATCTGGACAAAGAAACACACAATGAAGATTAGCTTCTGTCTGTCAAATATTGATGATAATTCATCCTAGTACTAAAGTCATCATAGTCATTTCTCACCCTTCCCTCCTCATCCTCCTGGTGAGCTCATCACAACGCTTCTTCGTCTCCACAAAGATGATGGTTTTGTTCTCTTTCTCGGCCATTATCTCCTCCATCAGCTGAAACAGTCTGCAGACGGGGACAAACAATCGTAGCACATCAGCGGCACTGAGCTCGTTTTCAACCGTGTGAGAGGATAAGCTTGTGTTCTGTAATACTATTATAGTAGCTGATGAGATACTCATGACATAACGTCATTTAAGGTCACGTGTCTCGTCACTTACTTCTGGTCCTTTTCAGAGTCCATGCAGACGTCAACTATCTGCAGGATGTTGTGGTTGGCACTGAGCTCCAGAGCGCCAATGTTAATCTGGACGTGGTCCTTCAGGAAGTCCTCGGCAAGCTGCCGAACATCCTTCGGCCAGGTTGCGCTCCACATCAGAGTCTGTCTATCAGGCTGAGAGAGAGAGAGAGACAGACAGACACAGAGAGAGAGATGTAGAGAAAGCGAGAGAGAGAGACGTAGAGAGCGAGACAGACAGAGAGAGAGCGAGAGAGAGAGCGAGACAGACAGACAGAGAGCATGCAAATGATTTAACTTAAAATACTTTTATATTAATAAGTCACGTGATCATTTTAGATCAGCAGTCTGAACTGAGCTCACCCTGATTTGTTCGACTATCTTGCGTATCTGCGGCTCAAAGCCCATGTCCAGCATGCGGTCGGCCTCGTCCAGCACCAGGTAGGTGCAGCGCCGCAGGTTTGTTTTCCCACTCTCCAGGAAGTCAATGAGGCGACCAGGTGTGGCGATAACTATCTCAACACCTACAGTCATACAAGATCAACATAGTTTAAAACAACACATATTATTATTATTAGATGCTCAAGCGTGTGTGTGTGTTCAGGATACAGCTCTGTGTTTTTTCATTAATTAAATATTTTGTTCAACTTTATCAAGCTTGGAAAGTACTCATAAATACACAAGTACGTATATGTTGAAGATGATTTTTGAACTATTCTGAATCATCTACAGCACGTGCCCGTCTACAACCACACCCACCTCTCTCGAGGTCTCGAATCTGTGGTCCTTTGGGTGCTCCGCCATAGACGCAGGTGCTTTTGATACGGGACGCCCTGCCGTACTCGTAAGCGACGTGTTGAACCTGTTGAGCCAGCTCTCTGGTTGGGGCCAACACCAGACACTATGAAGAGCGGTCAAAGAGGATTGAGGAAGGTTTCGCAGGCTGATTGTACACCCACACTGTATGCTTTAGACAAACCACTATCTAATGTAACACAAGTGTAATTTGCACTCACAATTGGGCCATCTCCCCTCTCCAGGTAAGGCTGGTGGTTGATGTGCACAATAGAAGGAAGAAGATACTGCAGGGAAATAAAAATAAAGACAAACGGCAAGTAAATACTTGGATACAAGGAAATCAAGCAAACCAATTCATCCTTTCTAAAAACACATTTTTTTTTAGACTGTATTAAACATTGGGCCTCATGCACCAACCACTCGTGCAGCCAGGGATACCAGAACTACATGAATAAGCTTTTTATAACTAGATGTCGTCATCATGCAGGATGATGGCCAGGCAGCCTTACAGCCAGTGTCTTTCCGGAGCCCGTCTGTGCGATCCCCACCATGTCCCTCCCACTCAGGGCCACAGGGAAGCCCTGAGACTGGATTGCTGTTGGCTCCTTGAAGTTCAGATGCATCAGCACATCCATCACATGTTCTGCCAGAAGAAAGACAGTTACACTCTGGACTCTTTCTTTGGTTTCCATCTTTCAGACTTTCCATCCACAGCACAATCCCGAACACTATCAGTCGATATGTTCTTCTTGTAAACATACCACGAGTCCTTGTTAGACACATTTTGTTAACACTGCAACAGGTCATTTAGACCGTACAGACATTATAGTTTGAGTATTGTACGGTTTACTAACGAGGAAACTGCGCCTGGTGAAAAGCAGGGATCGCCTTTGGACAGCCAGTGCCTCTGACGGTGATCTCCTTCTTTCTGCGAAATTCTTCCGTATCATGCTACATATGATACAGAGAAAGAAGAAACAGACATTCGGACATGGTGAGAAACTACTCTGATTCAGCAAAAAAGTATGATTATGAGGAGACATTATATTCGGTTTAAATGTGTTATTGTTTGTAAATAGTCTGCAATTACAACACATATGATGATATATGATCGAACTCATTTTAAATGACGGGCATTGAAATATGCGTAACTCTGTCACTTTCCATGCATGTTTTATGATTCATTGTTTGTGCGTGCGAGAGTAAAAATATAACAATTTACCTGACTCATGTGTAGGACCTCCGGGTGTTCAGAATAGAAGTTCTTCTCAAATTTCGGAAGCTCGTCCAGGTTCCATTTCTTCTTGCGGAGACGCTCACCTGGATTCCCAAACTTCATAGGTGGGGGTCCATTGCGACCCCCACCCCCACTGCTCATGCCCCCAAACCGTGGCCTGAGAGAGAGAGAGAGAGAGAGAGAGAGAGAGAGAGAGAGAGAGATATAAGAGCACTGGGTAATGAGCAAGGCATTGCCTCCAGAAATGTGCTCTATAGTTGACACCGTTGCTTACATCATGCCAATAACTAACTGTCAGCAGGTTGTGTGTCAACACTGCATTTACTATTGTCACCAAAGAGATCATGTGTGATGATTTCTATCTGTATATTAAGTTTGTCTGTAACCAACGTCAGACTTCACTCTATGTGCAGACTTATGATTCTCATGAAGTCTTCACCCGAGTTGTAATTCTGTATTTAACCAAATCCACAAGCAGACTTTAAACATTAGACCTACTAATTTGCATTTGTAAATTATAATGTCCAGTTTATGAGTTCAAATGTCCGGATTAGGTACATAAACGTCACAGAAATTGTAGAACCAATTTAGTGTGATGATCTTCAGCTGCGTGTTTTAGGTGACAGTAATATTATTGTAGTCCGGAGGGTTCACCATAACCATATAATTGATAATTATGCTTAATGTGGAACATAAGAAACAAACGAGTAAACGTTTGTGCTCCAGCCAACAGACTCTGGTGTCAACACGACCTTTACCCGGTGCCGTGTTTAGTGGAAGCGACTACAACCTGGAGAGAGGCCTTCAGCAGGTTTGCGCCTCACTACTTCAGTGTTGCGTTGTTTGAGAGAATACTGCCATGGCTCCGGGTCAAACTGCCTGTGCCGTCTCGACATTATGCAACGAATGCTGTGGTGTATATATATATATATATATATATATATATACACACATATATATGTGTGTTTTATTTCCATATATGAACAACAAACTTAACGTTACCTGTCACGTCCGCGGTCGCCATACGAGGAACCCCCTCTCATGTTGACGAAAACAAGTAAACCCTCTCCGCGATATTTGTAACGTAGCGGTTAAGTTTTAACGTTTTCCACCGGTTTGTTTGCGTTGTGCGCTGTTAGAAAATGTTACTTTCGCTCGCAAAACGAGTCTATTAGCCGATAACTACGCAGAAATACGGAATGTGGTAAACGCTATTTGTATGCGTCACACGTAACGTTGGCTAAACTAACCCCTCCTCCCGTCTCTCCCCTCTTTGGCGACGTACATTCAACTAGTACTTCTACGTAGCTTCGTTTCGGTAGTACGGACACTGCGTACAAATGTTCCCTAAGTAATATACGTGAATATGATTCTTGTACGCATGCGTGCTTTTTAACAGAACTGGTGGCGCTGTGTCAGAAACTGCGAGTCTGGAACCGTAGAAGAAGAAAGCCTTCAGGAAGTTCCCTCCCATTATTTGGATTTTCAGTTACTGCGTTATGTGTAGTTTTAATATGAGATAGTAAGCCATCAAATATGAAGTTACGGTCTTTATAATTGCATGATTAGCAGCTGACATTAAAGTGGACCTTAAGAAAATGCCTTTGCTAATTCAAAATAGAGGACTTGACCGCATAAGCTCGACAGCGGAGCTGTTCGACAAATATCCACATTTACAGGTTTGTTTCATGAAAGTGTGGCTGAATGTAGCTTACTGAGATACTGTTAGCAGTAAGTATCGGTTCATCGTTTAATGACAGAGTGGCTGTTAACGATAAAGCGACATAGTTATTCGATTTATGAACGGGATTTGGGTGTGACATGTGGTGGCAGACAATAATCAGTCGGGGATAATACAACAAACTATCATGTGATTGTCTTACATCTAAAGAAGTGTAACGTTAGCGACTTGTAAATTCCGTGTGTGTGTCCTAAAATTAAATTTAAAAACTACTAAATAAGACATAAAATAGTAATACAACACACCTGATGGCTGACTTAATTGACAATATTTTAAAGTTCTGTCTGGTCTTAATTGAGAATCGTTTTGACGGTAACTTAAAGAGGGGGCGTTTATTGTTTTTACACTTCTAACATTTCAGTGAGTCGTTTCTTACATCTGTTGAAAGATAGGGCTACGTTTTCCTTTTCTATGACAAATATCTAACTAAATTCTGTTGTCAAATAATATAAGAGCAATAAAATCCCAAAGATGAAGGTTTACAGTCTGGTGTAACACTAATGATTAATATAGCCTCATGTTTTTTTTTTTTTTTTAAAGTAATACATTTATTTTTTACTTTTGTGTCACAGGAAAATGCAAGAACATTTAGCTCCAAACCACTTGTTGATGTCGACCCAAAGTGCCTGTTGTATGTCCAACAAAGAGAGTTTGCTGCAACAACACCAGCAGACGGTAAGTAGAGCCTCACGATGGGAACACATCATCTGAATATCAGCCCTTTGTGTTGCTCTGCTCACACACAGAGGTTATTGTGACAGTCCCTTATTATTTAGGAGAGTAGTCTTTAATGCAGTAAGTTCAGCCACAATACATGTTTTGACTCTTTCTTGATTGGGCCGTTTGGTATGAAATCTAGAACCACAACATTTGTTGGTGTCTAACTCCTAGATCGTACTCTAGGTGAACCGTTCAGCATCATAATGACGACACCTGCCTTTTGTTGTACCTCTCAGACAGCGTTTCAGTCATTGGATCTGGTGATGCCACCACCTGCCATCTGGTTGTGCTGCGACACACCGGTAACATTCCTTTCATTGGATTCATATTGTGTGCCTTATTCTAGCCTGTGTGTATAGTTAGGTAAGAGCATGTTTTATTATTTCTTAGGAAGTGGAGCCGTTTGCCTCGCTCACTGTGACGGCTCCAGCACCTGGTCTGAGGTCCCGCTCCTTGTGAAGGCGGTGACGTCACTGAGTAACTTCAGTAAGGAGGGCAGGTAGGAATCACACAGATAAACACGCATATAAAAGTGCACATCCTGTTCAGGGATCTTTATTTCCTTTTACTTTGCTTATCATCATGCAGACTTGAGCTCCATCTTGCCGGGGGATTTAACGATGAGTCAGAAACATCCCATAAACTCAGCCTCAACACACTGGGTATAGTCTTTCAAATTGCCTTGTGTCTTCTTCTAATGTTATGCTGGCAGCAGTTAAGCTTCGTAACATGTGAAAATACTCTTTTTGCTTTACAGCAGCGTTCCAGAAACTAAAAGAGGATATTCATCTGGAAACATGTTGCATCACAGGTAACTTTGATACTTATTTACAGTTGTTTACAAGTATTCTACCAGTTACGCCTTCGTCCGGTTTACCCTTCTGTTCTCTGTGTTTGTAGAAATGAATGACGTCGTTGTTGATGGAACTCACCGGCCTGTAGTGTATGGAATAGGTAAGTGATGAATATGCTACAGAGTGAGAGCAATGCTTTCATGGCATGTGTCCTCTAGTATATTGTTTATATATATGTTTATATATATATATATATATATATATATATGTCTGTTTCTGCACAGGTGTAAATGTTAAAACGGGGGAAGTGTTCCCTTCGTCATTCAATCATAAAGGACCTGCAGAGGAGCTGCGATCGGCAAGGACCTTCACTGGGGGACAGGTACTCTATGGACATTTTAGTATGGCACAAAAACATTCATCCAAAAACTCATAGCCACATGTTTAACTATTGTTTACGAGATTATAATCATCAACAAGAAAAGAATACTGATTTCCCCTAGAATTGATACTTTGGTAATTGTTTTATTCAGTAAATTTAAAAGGTCACAATGTCAATGCAAAGATCATTTATACAATTTAAGTTTTTCTTCTTCTTCTTGCAGATGGCAGACATATATGACTCAAGTCGAGGGCTTGTTAAAATCGGGCCTTGCAAGTGGTCTTCAAATTTGGATATTGCCTTCTGGTTGTCACAAAATGATGACACAATTTTAAAGGTAAAGGAATGTGGAGGTATTGCTCCTATAAAGACAATCTGCCTCATCCTTTGTTATAAGTCCCTATTGTCCCTATTGTTCATTCAAGCCCTCTTAAAACTCCCAAAATGAGTGTGAAGCAGCAGTCCAGCAGTGACATGATGCAGACTTTGACTCTGGTATTTCTCTCCCCTGCGCAGTACCTGTCCACCTCTCCGCTGGCTGAGCCGCCACACTTTGTCCAGCACATGAAGACCACCATCCAGTTCCTGTTAGACCACCCCAGCTCTGATAGCCTGTTCCCCGGGGGTCAGCCTCAGCTCTACCACAGGACTGAGAGGGGGGACTGGGAGAGAGCTGTTTAGTCATAGAGCTCTACTCGTATCTCTCACTGGACCTCTCCGTGGAACCTGACTGTTTTTTGCCTCTCAGCTCGATGGATACACTGTGACCCATCCACCCATTGTCTGTATTTTGTTCATTGTGTCTTAACATGGAGGTAGCCCCTGGCTGGAGCATGCTGTGTGTATGTTGAATGGCTCTCCAGACTCATCTGGCTGGTCCAGCGGAAAGAGTAGAGAAGGTACACGTGGTTCTGTTAGTGCCTGTAACAATTCATTTGGAGATGGTGTCAAGTCTGCAGCGTATACCATCTGCTGTGTTGCAGTAAGTCACGGTTAAAGTCCTACTATACTTGACATTTTTGTCTTATGTCCAGTTCAAAAATACTTACTTTTCCTTTTTGAATTTTTTTTTTTTTTAGCCCCAAAACTATGGTTGCACTTTTTCCAAAGCATATTTTTTTTCTATTCACTTCCTAACTTGCATGCATCCATCGTTCAGCGCACAGCAGTACACTCAAGCAACTTCTTCATTTATTTGCCTTCATATGTTTATCAGTTACTGTGTCGCCAGGAAGTCGAAGCTGGCCGATCCCAAGCAAGTTTTAACTCTGTTTTTCTGGGAGGTATTGCAATCTAAAACTAAACTTAAGTATGCCATGGAAATGTATGCACAATATGTATTTACTAGGTGGAAAATGTGAAACCATATGAATGATCTAAAGCGTGACCAACTCTGGCTGCAACTTGCTCCAACGACAATGAAAAATATGTTTATTTTGGCACTTAGTTTAAAACGTATTGCTGCGCTCTGCATTGTTAAAGAGTTGAGCGAAGTTTATTTTTCTCTACAAACGCACCTTCCTGATGACAATGGAATGTATTTGACTTCATCATTCCGCTGCATGTGTAGAGTAATCTGCAAGGGACGATGTGGATTGTTATCAAACAATATGATTTTGCTTTGTCTTTTTTTATTTTCAAGTGTTGTAATAAGGCCTTTTCATCAGTTGTGTTCAGGAGATTGCAAGGTGCTTAAAGCTCTCAGTGCAACTGATGAACATACCGTACATGTTGCTCAATAAATGTAAATGGTAATAACATAATGTATGTTATTATGTAATTTTGTCGACCTACATAGTTTGTCCATTAGGCAGCAGTATATTTATGAAAGATGTTCCATGTCTGTCCCTAGAGGTCCCTTTCCTCCATAACCATCTCTTGTGATAGTGTTTTATTATACTCGGGTTGAACCACCATCATGGCTGCTTCAGGTTTTCAGTTTCACTCTCCGCCCTTCAGCCGTGGAGCCAACTGTGTGTTAGTTTTACGTAAAAAGGGGCGTGGTCAAACTGGCAAGTTCCGTGCCGGGTATCGGACCGGATGGTGGGTGACAAGCAAGTAACCCATGATCTGAGATTGACTTTACTCACTACACTCCACGAGGAGTATAAACACTGTGCCGTGGATGAGCCTCGTGAGCCTTCTCCATCGAAACCCGGACTGGAAGATAGTGTTTGTTCTTCCACGGAGATATTCACACGGAGATGACGTCGGTGCAATGTGTCACATTTAGCTGACATTAATCTGAGCACCTTACATTTCACTAACCCCTCAACTGTGCCACAGTCCGTGTGACATCATGCGACAGGCGTTTTTGAGACAAGTCCGCCGGTTCCCGTGGGCCACCAACGTCACGCTGTACGGCGGTCTGTTCGCCGGAGGGGACTTCGTCCACCAGTGGTTCTCGCGCAGAGAGGAAATAGACTGGAGACACACGCGGAACGTGGCCGTGGTCGCGTTCTCTTTCCATGGCAACTTCAATTTCTTCTGGATGCGCTTCCTGGAGCGCAGGTTTCCCGGGAATTCCATCAGAATGGTGCTGAGGAAGCTGCTCCTGGACCAGACCACAGCGGCCCCGCTGGCCACCAGCGTCTTCTACACAGGTCATTGGGGGTAGTGGGACGGCAGGGCAGGGCCGGGACACCACGGGACGGGCAGTTAATGGTTCACTTCAAAACAGATCTTATAGCTGTCAATGTGTAACCTCTCAGTGCTGTGAAGATCAGTTGTTCACTGTCCTGTGAACCCTGAGCAGAGGTTACATGTCAGTCATCACTGAGCAGATAATGGAGGATAGATTTCATATTTTACATGGGGTGGAGTTAAGAATTGGAGGATATGAACCATCCATCACCAGGATTATTATTACACATGCATAATAAATGCTGAGAACTTACAATACAGTTGAATGCTCCCTTTACAATTCATATTACATTAGAGAAGTATAGTACTAAGTGTGGGCTTTCATTCAAATAGCCAAAAAATACAAACGAGTATATGAAAACACACAGTTACTCAGTTCAGTTTTTTAGTTTTAGTTTGCACAGTTAAAAAGAATACACAAATATAACAGAGATAAATCATATCACAGTTCAGGAAGAGGCAGAAAGCCCACTGGGCTTATTTGAAGCCTCCACCTATAAAATACTATAATTTCACAATATTATAGAGAACACGAAATGAATATACATAAGATATGACGATGTAATATCAATATGTCGCCAAAAAGCAAAGCGGAAAACCGGAACAGCAAAATGAATACAAATCTCATAACGCTAACGCTTAAGCAATACAGTGTTCCTGCTGTCGATATTGTTTTACAAGAGAATGTGTTGCAACATTTCTCCACATTTCCTCGGTGATTATTTATCCGACTGCTATGAGACACACACACTGTGTTCATCGTCCCCCTACACTGTCTTTAAACCTTCCATTTTCCAGGTCTCAGCTTCTTGGAGGGCAAAGAGGACATCTTTGAAGACTGGAGAGAGAAATTCCTGAATACGTATAAGGTGAGTTGGAGGCGAGACAGGCTGTCACGGTGTGTTCGTCCCGCTAGCAGCACCTTCAAGCATTGACATGTTGTGACGGTTAAGGAGAAGCTGTAGTGTGCACTCTGTGCGCACATGTCCAAAACCAATGCTCAATGTGTTTGGAAGGTTTTGTATGCAGGCGGTGGATTTATAATGTATTATTTGGTTTTGGGAGTTCTCTACCGATAGCTCTCCTGGTGTCACTAAAGTTGAAGGTTTATGTTTTTGTCATTGTCGATGTCAGCTGTGCCAGTAAGGGTTTCTGTAAGTGTTTCATTTTATTTATATGTTTGTCTCTCTTTTCAGACGGGGCTTATGTTCTGGCCATTTATGCAGGTAAATATGAACATGGTCGTTGACCCGTGTAAATAATACACAGTGAAGACAATCTAAGCTCAAAGGTCCACTAATGATTCTTAACTCACACAACGTATTGATGAACCTGATTCGTGGCTCAGTAAGTGGACCTTTCAGCTCAGATTTTTTTTCTCACCATTAAAATCTTAAATTTCCTTTATCGTCCGTTAATTTCTGCAGCTGCGTTATGTGATAATGTGATACATTCTGAAAGACAAACCTGCCAATCAAAACTTGAATATCATAATAACACAAAGCTGACAGAGTGAGTGCTTGATACTGCAGTTTAAATGAGAGAATAGAGGTTCTGTATGACATCTAACAACAGAATCTACTGCACAATAAAAAACATCTGGATTGTGTTGCGATATGTGAACATGTGATGTACCGGTACGCTGACATAGACACACGGTAATCTTTCTCTGCCTCCCTCAGTTTGTGAACTTTGCCTTGGTGCCTCTGTACGTGCGGACCACCTTCACCGGCTGCTGCGCCTTCGTCTGGGCCACCTTCCTCTGCTTCTCACGCCAGAGCGGCGACGGCACGGCCGAGGCTGCTCTGGCGTGGATGTTCTCTCCTAAAGAGGATGAAGCAGAAGCCAATGACAAGATAGATGCTTCCAAAGAGGGAACAGTGACATCTAAACCTACTGGGAACTGAAGTATGTGGAATCAGTGGTGTTGCGATGGAGGCGGACCAAACACACAGAGTTCAAGCAGCAGGTTCAGTGGATGGCAGTCCTGTCTGTGGTTGATGTTGCACTATCTCTGCCAGGGTTTGAGTTGAAAGTCTCACTGCGGTTAAACTATATGGGACCCACATCACGCTCTAAGGTGCTTTGGGAAACAGCGCCCAGCAAATGGAATGTATATACATTAAATTATTCAACACGCAGCACATCACCTCCGTCCCACAGACAAACATCACCGTGCCATATTTATCTTCAGGCTTTCTCTTTTATATACAAATGCTTTTAGTCTTGTGTTTTCACATTTTAAACTAGAGAGTTGAGAGACGATGATATTCAATTGATTCATGAGGACTTCTATATCTGGGAAGGAAGCTGTGATCATGGGCGTGTGTCAGGTTAATGTTCCACATTCTCCTGCTCTTCATCTAGAAACAGGAATAGAAAGTGGAGTGTGGAGTGGCAGCTAATCTAATTTATTGGCTTAGACTTTTAATTTCATGAAATTGGGCAAATTTCTAAACATTTCAATATCAGTTTCTCTAAATTAGCACAAGCGGTAAGACAGAGGGCCTCATCTCTGAGGGCTTTCTGCTTTGGTTCCAGTTCACACAGAGGTGCTAAATACACATGCACACAGGTAACAACCCGTTAAATGTATAGAGAATAAACTCAAAAACACTAGAGCAGATATGAAAGTACATGACTGATTCCCACGTGTTACTAGATATTGAGTTACTGCTGAGGATTACTGAGGTTCTTTTGTCCCAGACATCCATCTCCTTGAATGTGGAAATGCTGCCTGCCTGTTGTAATACTTTATGTTAATCCGGTACTGTGGAATGCTCTCCATTATATCTCTTTGCGTCATTTCCTAATTTTTCAATACTGTTTGCTATTTCATCTATTTTTGATTTTGACCTCTCAGGGAAAATGTTCCTTTGGTTTCATCGCCTGCAGTGATTCCTGAAAACTGGGTTGCAACGAAACGCCAGACGCCTCCGCCAAGCAGATTTCTATAGAGGTCATTTTTATAAATAGCTCAGTACAAGAGCTGACTGTTATTTCTATACATGGAGTTTGAAAGGTTTATCTCTTCTGTGGCAGATATTTAAGAAAAGAAATATTTCATTCACTTGTGTTTATGTTTTGCTGACATGGTGTCACAGAGAGATGTGTCTATTTTTCCCCCTGATGCATTTTAATCTAGTTGCAGTTATGCTTTTTGAAGCATATGCAAGAGACGCTGTGTAATAATATTACATAACTGAATGACATTAACACAACAATAATCTTTTAATAAGAGTTTTTGTTTCTATTTGTTATGTGTATGCTGATGTGCTACACAGGAACTCAAGGATCAAACCAATGAATATTCCCTTTGTTCAGTTCAGCGACTGAAGACGGTAATATCACTAACTCATTTAAAGATGTGCACTTTTACATTTCTGTCTCAATTTCTTTTGTTAGTCTGGATATCACAAAGATCTATCGGTGCTGTTGACTGTATATATAAATGATTTTATCACACTGTTGTAGGGATAAATAATATTTATTGTTGAATAAACTGAAAACATCCCATTGACTCATTGTGTTTTTACTGAGCATACATCTATCTACATTGTAAAACAGACCCACAGTGAATATCACACGTACGTCCTCTGCTACTCTGCTATCAGAAGTGCATCCTGGGTGTGTTTAGGGTTGTGTTCAGACACAGATATTACTCATTTGTCTGTATGACTTATAGTTTGCAGCTCTGTCTGCATCTCATGTGGGAATATATTGAGAACAACACGTACTTAGAAAGGCCTGCTGCTGCTGCTGCTGCATGCAAGCTCTCTGTGTCTCCACGCTCTGTTTTATCTCTTCCTGCTTCTAAGACTTAAAAAAGGAATAAAGTTTCTAAATTTGTAACAGACGGCTCAAACAGACTCCATGTTGAATCAAATGTTGCCATATGCAACCAGACCCCCTTATGAGGAAACAGCTGTCACTTATCCTTTCGCAGTTATTTCAGCCTGTCAAAAAAACAGCAGAAGTACACTTAGGAGACAAAAGAGCTGTTGCCCCATATAGCTTTAAAAAAAACAAACGTTTTTATTAATAACAAATAAAATATAACCAGGCAGAAACAGATTCTTGGGCAGACTGATGATAAAAAACTCCAGAGCAACTGTGTGCCTGTTGTTTTATTTTTAACATCATCTCGGTGCTAGTGGGTGTCTCCCAAGTCTTCTCCCATCTCTGCCCGCACTGCGCATGCTCCCTGGATCCTTTTCTCCATCCACACGTCGAGGGACTTGAAAGCGTGAATAAAGATGCTCAACGTCTCGGGTCGCTGGAGCCTTGTCACCGGGTGAAACTGAGTTATCTGGAAGGACGCGCACAGCAGAACCGAGTAGATCTAACTGAAGGAGTCGTTGTATTCCGGTTTCACCGCGCGGGCACTCCACCGACATGGAACTGAAGAAATCTTTTTCGGACACCGAGCGCGCGCTAAAAAGCTACGGCGCCGTGTCGGAAACGGCATGGACAACGGACAAAGGTGAGCGTCATGTATTAGAATACGATGTTGTTTTGCCGTCCGGTGGTCAGGAACGTTAACGTCTCCGGTTTTTTCAGCATATGTTTCACTCGGCAGTTGGCGGTGAAATGGTTAACAGCCCTACATGACTCACAAAGGTTTGGGATGGAGGCTATCAATAGCGCTGCCGCTGTTAGTGCTGAGTGGCCTGTTCATTCCCCGACATGCACACTGAGGGGTTCACGCTGTTTGTGAATGAATGTGGGCCAAGGAGGAGTAAACCACAGAGACAGCAAAGCCCTGCGCAGTAGGAACTTGTGCTCATTTGATTGAGCATATGGGCTGATGGAAGATGAAGCAGTCCATACTGGTCCTCTGATCAGTATAGCTTATAGCCTCTACTCTGGATTTCACATTTAGAAGAATATTTGAGTTTGTGGCTCAATGAAATTTCATAAAATAACTTTCAGCTATTTTTTTTTATTGTTCTGGGGCTCAGAACAATACAACAGACTACAGCAGCCTCGATGACTATAAAGCTGAGCAAATGCCTCGCTAACATAATTCCAGCTAATTAACATTGGAAGCAGGAGAGCTACTGAATTGGATATTTCTATTATTTCATCATGCATCTATTTCATTTGATAGATATATAAATGAAATTATTTCACTGTTGCAATGTGTCAGGTCCCGATGTCATGTTTTTACATTAAAAGTTTGTTTTTTAAACCCACACCCCAAAACCTGAAGATATTCAATTGGAGTGTTATAAAAGAAAAGCAGCAAATTGTCACTTTGAAGAAGCTGGAATCGCAGCATGTTTTGCTTGATGCATGACAATTATTAGCAATTAGTATTTTGTGGATTGACTTGTTTAGTCAGCTCTAATCTACACAAACTGCTGCCTCAAAAGTGACTGTAAAGCTGAAGAAGCACAGTTTCAACAAAAATCAATGTTACTAGTGGCAGAGCCGTTGTTTTCGAGGTTTGTCCCGTGTGATGACAGGCAATGAATGACGCACTTGAGATGTGTCCTGGTTGGTTCCTCTGACGGTAACTCATCACAGGAGAGCAGGGTGGGAAGAAACTCCAGATTAAGTCAGAGAAGAAGAAGAAAAATGGAGTAGATATTTTTAAACACAAAATCAGCTATTGCTCTCTCTCTCTCTCTGTCTCTCTCTGTCTCTCTCTGTCTCTCTCTGTCTCTCTCTCTCTCTCTCTCTCTCTCTCTCACTGTCTGTGTGTGAGTGTGTGTCTACCACAAACAAACACACACACACACACAGCCCCCCAGGTTTATCTCCCCTCTTAATCACTGCCTGTGTTTCTATTGTTTGGAGGCGGTGTGGGGTCCGGAGGCAGCCCCCCAGCAGCAGCAGTGTGTGTATTGTGACTGCAGATTCTGACATCTCCCTGTTGTCGAGCCCCATGTGGCCGCTGCACCGCACCGATCCTTTGCTCTGCAGGCTGTTTATTCCTCATTAGCTCATAATCCTCATGTACATTGATGATCCACATTGTTTTAATGAAACAGGGCTATTCAAGCTGATTAATTAACTGCGTGTGTGAGGAGACTGATTCATATTTGCAGCTGATGACTTGTGCTCGGTGGACAAGCTGCTTTTAATTAGGAAGTAGTTGGTTCCTTGTAATGTCTTCAATGCTGAGTAGTGTGTGCGGCTTGCTCAGATGAGGTGGAGCTGTTAAGACATTATTGAGCTGGCACTTGCCAGCAGTCAGGGCTGAATGCAGCTTGGTCTTATTGATGGTGAGCACGTGGCCGGAGTGTGAAAGGAAAAACAAGACACAAAGAGAAAAGGGAAATAAAGAAAGAAACACTTTAGCTCCTGCTGCGTTTTGCATTGTGCCGCAGTTCAACGGTATAAAGTTTGATTTTTGGGCGTCAGCGTCTTTTGTCAGCAGACACGTCGGGTGATGATTCAACATCAGCGAAGCGCAAACAATCCGAGCCCTCCTGTGCAGACTTCTGTCTGCTGTGGTGAGTCAGCTCTGTCCTCAGCAGGCATCCATGAAAAGTACCACAAATACAGACTGCAGTTTATGTTGCTGCAGGAGGAGCTGATCAGTCCTCTAATCTTACAAGACACACACACAAGTGTGTGTCCATATGGATATTAATAATAATATAAGCAAAAACAATCTCTGGTTGCATCCTCTCAAATGTGTGTTTATAAACTGAATACCTTTAGCTTGTGGACAGTTGATTGGATGAAACAAGACATTTAAAGGCATCACTTTGGACACCTTGGGCATTTTTCACTACGTTCTGACATATTTTAGACCAAAAAATAACTGCCATCAATCAATAATGTGTTTTTGGAGAACGTTATATTTCCATAATGGGCAGCTTGTGAGAGACTGAAAAATAGCTCGAAATGAAGCGGGTGAGGCTGAGATATCCTGACGAAGCCTCTAGTATGGGTCACACCCGAATATTCCTGCAACCTACACTTCCCATAATGCAGCTTGTCTTTAATGACACCCTTAGACCCTCCCTGCCTGGTTTACGCCAGCATGTCTTTCAAACTCCACGTCCCCAGTTTGTAACACAGGATTTCTGTTTAAAGTTTAAAGTGTGAAAATAAAACTGAGATTTTTAGTTATTTTCTCAAGCTTGACAAAGCTCCTTCCAGAGCCGCAGAATTATATATAACTATTTCATAGGCTGAGTCTTCATGACAAGTCAACTCATTTTCACGTATAACATCGGTGGAGTGCTCCGTTAATGATTTGCAATGAGGATACAGACGGGAATATTCGGAGGAAGAAAGCTTAATGACTTGCAACAAAAACATGCTAAAGAGGAGGAAACCAGGACAACTCGCCACCATCGACTCCCTCAGTTCTGCATTCATAGATTTGTTTCTTCAAATCAAGATTCATGGTTGCTTGCATGTTGTTTGGTGCCGATGAGGTCGGTCTGTTGCAGCACTTGCAGTGGATAGTGCATTGATCAGTGCAATGAGTGTCTGGTCAGTGTAGTGTTTGTTAATTGGCAGATAAGGAGAGTGTGGGGTCAGGGAGGAATGAGCCAATCAGCAAGAAGCCACAGCTGCTCATTGATCCATGTCAGTGTATGAAGGTATGTCTTTCTCTTCCTCAACAACCTTCTGCTTTGGAAAATAATCTCAAAAAGCCAGTATTACATAAGAACGGGCTGTCTTCTTAGTCGACTAACTCATAAGATTTTGTGGACGAATCGATTAGTTGATTTAATCAACAGAGTTTCTCTACAAATAATCATGCAAAAGCGCCACTTTATAATATTATAATCTTGTGTTAGAGATGTGCTCATACGTTTCTTTGAAGTCATTCAGGCAGAAGCATAGAAAATGACTAATCGATTAAGTAGATCTTCGCTGACGAAGACCAAAGGGACTGATTGGGGGCAGCTCTACTTAAATGCTACTTTTCTTCATGTCACACACATTTTCACACCACGATCAGTGGCTGAAGCTTCGTGCCTGAGGCTCTCTTAATTACACATGCTGCTTCTCTCCAAACACCATGTTCTTGGCTGACGTGAGATGACGCGTCACAGGGAGACGAGGTGAGAAATGTGTTTGGCAACATGCTGACACTGTGAGAAAGTTTTGAAAGTGACAAAAAAAAATGGAACTCATGGATGAATTTGTAACATGAAATCAAAGGAAAATGATGTTATAATTAACACCTTGAATTAGATACAAGCGATGTGCCACCGCAGTCATTTGGTCATGTGCCGGGAGTTTATCTTTAAACCAGAAGATATGCTTCAAACTCTGAAGCACTGTCCGAAGTGAAGAGAAGTGCGTAACAGAAAAGTCTAAAGCAGAGCTGTCCTGACAACGATGCTAGATGTTTATTCCTCCTGTCTTTACAGACTCCTGTTCCCCTCCTGTCTCTCTTATTCCTTCTTATTCACATTAACTCACCCCTGCCTTCCCTCCCGTCTCTCCCAGGTCATTCAGATGTGTCCATGGCAGAGAGCACCATGGCTCCAGAGGAGATCGAGGTGGAGATGGCTCGTATCCAGCGCCTGCGAGAGGTCCTGGTACGCAGAGAGTCAGAGCTGCGCTTCATGTGAGTTGCCGAACTGTCTGTGTTTTTGTAACACCAAACGTAATCGAGAGTGACAAAGACTGAGTCGACACAGTGTCATAACAACTCCTGCTGCTGTCCTTGAGTGGATAATGAGGGTTTCTGTGTTGACACTCTCATAACACACTGCGAACACACTCAAGAGTTCTTTCTTTGCGGTATAAGTTGTGTTAAGATACTGTTCGATACTGAGAGAGGCAGCCTATTTGTCTATTGATTGTGCAGAGGGCTGGACATGCCAACAGCAGCTGATGAGTCACCATGATGAACTCATTTGGCTCCTCATCAACATCAGCCTCAAGGATTATGGATCAGTGTTTGGGAAGACATGCTGTGTGTATTTCCTCTCTGTCTAAACCCTCGCTGCATCTATAATGGGAATGTTGTGTCTGCGAGTACTGAGTTTCGCAGCACATTTTTAAAGCTACAATCCGGGGTGTCATTGTAATGCTCAATACAGACTAGACTGAACCCTTTCACGATAATAGTTTCTCCATGTATTTCCGATGTTCGTTCATGCCAACTGTGCGCATGAATAACTGAATATCCAGCAGTAAAACGCTTCACATACAGCGAGTGAGCAAATAGGACTTATAGGACCATCGATACGGTACTTAGATATTGTAAAACTACATTAAATACAGTTCAAAATACTAAAATATTCAGTTTACTTCAGTGTAAGACAAGTGAATAGCAGCTTATCTCATTGACGCTGTTTTGTCACCATATCTTGTTGCTTTTGATCTAATGTGAACAAGGAGAGAACTGCATGACATTATTAGGAAGTGAATATTGCATCTTCATAACAAACTGAATCGACAGTGTAAATTCCAAATGTTTATTTTCATGTCTTGAAGTGTATCAGATCGTCTCCGCACTGTGACACGTCGGAGAGAACATGCACTTTGTGGGTCATTACACGCGTCACATCGGTAACCGATGGACGACGTGTCGGATGAAGCTGATACACATCTTACAAAGCGCACTCAGTTGATTATGTTGATTCACACGCTCACTTTAAAGGCTTCATTAGGCCGCCACGCTGCGTATTGCTTTCGTCTCTGTTGTTGTCAAGCTCCGTGTGACTCAAGTCGAGCCGTCACACACACACACACACACACACACACACACACACACACACACAGTAGCAGATGGAGTGTCAGAGTGCAGAAGCTGCTGGAATCCACAGAGAGCATTGAGAGAGTGAAACACAAGGCAGAAAGAGGGAGAAAAACAGAGAGAAAGGAGGAGAAAGAAGCAAAAGGGAGGGGTCGGGGGGGGGGGGAGAAAGAGGAGGGAGGTGTAAAAAGGAGCAACGGGGAAAAATGCAGAGGGAGGAGGAGGCTGTGGATGAGTCATAGTCTGATCTATCACAGACAGAATTAAATCTGTGGAAGCTGTCACTGCTCTGCAGAGAGAGAGAGAGAGAGAGAGAGAGAGAGAGAGAGAGGTCAGGATTTAGGAGGGAAGAGGGGAAAATGCGTAGGCCCCGAGGGTGAGACGTCAGGGCTGCAGGGGGCTCAGAGAGCAGCGCGGATTGATTCGTGCTGCATGTTTTCCGTCTGCACGCCCTCTACTGATGAGAGGCACGTCGGGACCCGAGGCAGTGATGTCTTAATGACAAGGACAAGAGCAGATTGTACAGCACGCCACCAGGGATTAGTCGTCAAATCACTCATTCAGGCAGAATGGTTGATTAATCGTTTCAGTGATTTATTAAGCAAACATGCCAAGAATTCCCTTTCAGGTTTGCAAATGGTAGGATTTTAATATGTATAATTGAATATCTTTGGTTTCATAGGAACCCTTTCAGTCCCCCGCTTCTATGTAAGTCTTATGGCTACTAGTTTCAAAATAAGATGTTTTGCACATTTTCTTTTTCTGAAATGAGCAGAATTATTTGAAACAAAATATGTGATGAGAAAATTACATTTTACAACATTTAACTCAATTTAAGGTAAGGACCAGAGCTACTGATGTGTTAATTGTCCATCAGACCATCGAACAGTTGGTTCGAGTGAATGTCTTGATTACAAATAAAATATATATTTTTTAGCCATCCCTTGTCTGGATGTTTCTTTTCATCTGTGTTATGTAAGCAAAATATTCAAGTTTAAAAATGAATTTCTGTGTTTTGGAACGAGAAGAACTTTTCATTTGATCAAAAATGCATCAAATTGGAGCCTCGATCCCTCCCACAGATGTTCCAGTCTGCTTTTCTTCCAGAGTTCACCATCCAGTACAACTCTGCCTAACATCATTCCAATCAGATGAAATCATATCTGTGTCCTGTGATCTGATGGAGGCCAGTCGATTCACTGCTTTCTTTCTGTTTCTAGGATGGATGACATTCAGCTCTGCAAAGACATCATGAGTTTAAAGCAGGAGCTGAGACAGATTGTCACAGTGCCAGGTACAGTACACACACACACACACACACACACACACACACACACACACACCTTTAATCTTCTGAAGAAAACCAGCTGTAAGCATTTCAGGAAATAAAGCTCTCAGAATTGATCCTCTGTGTGCATAACTGTCCACGCTCCCTGTTTGGACTCAACCAAAAATAGAGTTTTCAGCAGAAAGTGCTTCTGTTTGCAGCTCGCCCGAGCCCCATAGCCTCAGACGGCTTCATGATTTATAGGAGGAGTCGTCACGCTAAACTCTGTAAGATGAATCATATGTCTCAGGCACGAGGTGGAGTTATAAAGGAGAGATAATCAGACACACACACACACACACAAGCACACATGCGTCCGCATGGTGAAGGCAGTATGAGCTGATGGAGACTTTGCAGGCAAGGCGTCCAAAATGAATTTCAGTAAACAGACATTTTTACTCCCTGGATGCTCTTTTGAGTACAGAATCAAATATTGGTTTAACTCCACACTCAGGTCCAGTGTTGTCTGTCGGCGTCTCAAATGTGCTGAACATGGTTCACTGACGTTAAAAGCACCACACATAGCAACACACAGCCCAAGCTCTGCATGCAGAGAAGCAGGCAACAAGAGGACAACGCTCCTCCTCGTCCTCATCCTCGTCATCGTGTGTGTGAGCAGGAGGGGCTGCTGTCGTGTTCAAGGACACATACAGCAACAAGACACATGTATGTCCATTAGCTGTTCTGGGAAGGGAACAAGTGACCTGTCAATCACAAGGCTGCTTCTTTTTTTTTAACCACTTGCAATATTACCCTGCAATGTAGAGAGTGAGGACAGAATAACAGAAACGCCTGATAATGTTGTGGAGCTTATGTTTGAATGAATGTTGTCAGAAAGGTTTACCTCTGGGGTCATTTCTGGAGTCCTGATTTGTGTTGATTTGATTCATGGCTGCAGTCAGGATTTTAAAAATACTGAGACCATGAATCCTTCCAGTGCAACCCCCTCAGACCCCCTCAGACCCCCCTGCTCCAGTAACAAGAAAGAGAGCTGTCAGGACCATCCCCGTTTAAAGTGATCATGTAACTTTTCCTGAACAGTGGCAGCTGTGTTTATTACGGGATAATGTGAAGTATGTAGCTAAACAGCATTCGTAGAGAAATGACTCGGTAAAAACAGTAAAAACAGTAAACAGATAAATCGATCTGAAAGGGACCCTGTGGAGTTTGTTTGATTTAGTTTTTACCTCTCTTACCTCAAGTAGTCAAATCTAAATATATATTATATAAATTACAGGAATGTGTTAATACAATATTAACCATTTGTTTGTTTGTATTGTGGTAAAACCACCAAATTCCCAAGAATTTTTTTTTTGACCTCATTGTCCTCAATGGTGGCTGCAGCTTTGATTGCATTATGTTGTGAAGCGTTCCTATTATTGTGTCCGCCCCCTATGCATTTGGGATTAGCACAAAACTGCACACTGTCACATAAAAAGTGCCCCTCGCTGACATTCCCATGAGCCACTGGGGCCTCATGTATGCTGTTGCTGGGGGTCTGGCAGCCCATTGCTTCACTCCAGCACAATGAGAGTCACGTGACTAACAGACCCCGCGGCCTCTCTCTACGGCTCCTCTGACATTGGGATTCATACAATGTTGCCGTGCTCCCGTCAGATTGTTCGGGGGGGGGGGGGGGGGGGGGGGTGGGGGGGCGGACACACACCACATATAGCTGCACTGCTCCACTTCGTGTCCAGGCGGGAGAAATGGCTGATGTTTGCAGTCATTTTTCAAACCCTTTTTACCAGCCAGCCTCGATACCAGCAGTGTCAGAACACCTATCTCTGCAGCTGTCTGTGTGTGTGTGTGTGTGTGTGTGTGTGTGGTGTGTGTTTGTGTGCGCACTTTGGTCTGTTTATGTCTTTTTTCTGTGCGTTGGAGTGTGAAGGTTAGGAAAGTGAGACAAAGCAAAGCGGATTTTGCATTTGTAGATCTCTGACTGAATACAACAACAAAAACAGAGCTCTCTATCATTTGCGTAGTTTAGTATTTGTTATAAATGATACATGAGAGGAGAACTATGGGTCTGTTTGTCATGTGACTCAGTGTTTAGGAGCCAGCTGGCTTTGCTCTAAGGTCAGCTGCAAGTAGCAAAATGTACGAACCCTGCTTTATATTTCATGCGAGGATGTAGAATATTACGTTTTCAGTTCAGTCCTCTCGTCGTTGCATCTATTTATGTGACTGTCATGTTCCGTCTTTGTTTCCCTCAGAGAAAGAAAAGAACAAGAAGCACAGGCAGCGGGAAGAAGAACTGATCCTGAAGATTCATAAACTGGTGCAGACGAGGGACTTCCTGGTCGACGATGCAGAGGTGGAGCGATTGAGGTAGAGCGCTCCCACATACGGGCACAGTCAATATCCGGGAGCTGACTGACTGTTTACTCAGACAGCATTGGGTTGAACTGCATCCACCGTTTGTTTCTCCATTTGAGAGACATAGGATGATTGAGAAACAGCAGGAAGGAGACTCATTAGGGTAAATGTGAGCGTGACTGAAGGCGGGGGACCCGGTCACTTCATCATCACAGCACTGCCTGCTGTGTGTGTGTGTGGGAGGCTGACTGATGACCATGGCTCTCATTGTCATTTTACATCCTCCTCCACCTCCTCGAGTTAGTCCTTACGATGCACTGAGTCACCGTGGAAAAGTGTGCAACATTGTGATATGTTGTCAAATCAAATCATGTGTCTAAAGTCCTCTGTGAAAAAGGCCCATTAAAGCATAAAGCTATTACTGTACTGACTGCATTGTTTTCAAACTGCTGACTATCTGACTCTTCTTAAACTCAGGGAGCAAGAGGAGGACAAGGAGATGGCCGAGTACCTCAGACTGAAGCTGATGCCTCTGGAGAAGAAGCTCAAATCCTCACAAAGTGAGTCACCGCGTTTGAAAAAGAAAGAGGGGCACGAGTGTTGTTTCACTTCCAGGGTGTGATCATCTCTTATTTTCCTCTTTCTTACATGTCAAGATCCTCCAAAGCCTAAGAGACAAATCCCAGAGCCACCTCCCAACAAGCCATCCATCACCAAGTCCGGAGTGGCCATCATTAAGGATTGCTGTGGAGCCACCCAGTGTGCCGTCATGTAGGCTAACTGACACAGTTCTCTGTGACCTCGTCGTCCTCGCGTCAGAAACCACACACACTCGCATCACATCACATGCCATACATCGCTTCCTGTGGCTCAGTGAACCTCGGTTAACCGCGTTTTCCCCTCGAAACTGCTCAGGAATCAGGTGCGTAATTGAACCGCGGATACAGTTTCAGCCGCAAGAGTTTGGGAGCTGATCCCGAGTCAGTGCTCGAGGGAAACTTTACAATGTGGCGCTTCTGTAAGTGAAGACACTTTGTCCACAGTGTACATGAAGTAAAGGGAACTGTAAATTAACATTCAATAAATACGTGTCTTAAATTAGAATCAGATTGGGTCATCGTGTAATATTCCTTTAAAATAAGGTGCATGATCATGTGATCAATATTAAGAGAAGCATTTACAGAACTACAAGCACAATGTCCACAAAGTGAAGTGTAAATGCTGAGGTTCTCTGTCTGACAGGAAAATATATATATTGTCAAGTCATGTTTGATAACGGGTATTTATTCTTCCATTTCATCCCTTTAACATCAACCAGAGAACTTCTTTCACCTTCAGGAGACTACAACTAATGTTCCATCACTCAGACAAACAATTAACAATGAAATGATTGGTATATAGATGCTAGAGAGCGATGGCAGCCATGTGGATGCTTCTTCTTCTGGAGCAGAGCAATATGTTTGACTCAACGCTGCTACACAGTTGTCATATTAGATGCGAGGCCATGTGTTTGCATTTCACTCTACTGAAGAATGCTTCCTGTTACCGACACGCCACCTCATGACCCATTTCTGCAGTTTCCACTCGTTCATCTTTGTTAACCTTGTACATGCAACACTTATGTAGTCAACATGGTAACGAGTTTATTTATTCCCCTCAATGGTCCACTAAGCTGCTCATTCCCCAGCGTCACATCACTAACGTCATCTCAGCCATCAGCAACCGGGAACCATTGACCGTCGTAGTATGACGTCGTTATTATGGACATTTCTGACAACTTGCATCCTCTGAATTTAGTCTTGCGTTTTTATGATAAACACCAGGAAATGAATGCAACTCTTGTAAACGCCTCCAATAAACTGTATGTTTGAGTGTATTTAGGACTTCAGTGACTCGTCTCATGCAAAGTGTTGCTGTGTCACTTTACCTTCCTTCTGATAACTTAGCGTTCTGTAGTAGTGAATTTATGAAGGTCCTTATGTTGAATATTGAACAAATATGCAGAATATAAGCTGAAACTACCTGTACATACATGTTTAATAAAAGAGCATCTTTCAGGAACACGCTGGGTCATTTTATTGAGTAATCAGATTACACACACACACACACACACACACACACACACACACACACACACACACATGAACACACACACACACACACACACACACACACACACACACACACACACACACACACACGAGGCAGAATTGATGCTTGTGAAATTTATTAACAGAAATATATATTTTTTGGTCCCTTCAACATTACAGTGACATTTAGTGTGGCGAGGCAGTAAAACTGTGACGGGGGGGGGGGGGTGGTGTAGAGAGGACACAGTGAGACGTAAACACAAAGTAAACGAGGCGGGAGGAGTTTAAAGGACACGACTGAACAAAGGAAATGTTTTCTTGTTGTGAAACGTGAAAACGGTTGAAGCGGGATCAGATCCAGTTAAACGGAGGTAAAGACACAAAAACACATTTCAGCCCCACAGTCCAATACCTCATCTTCACATTTGGATTTCATGAAACAAAACTATGCAAAAGTGCATATTTTGATAGGTGCAATAGCTTTATCTAACCAGAGAGAGAGAGCTAAACAGAGAAGTTAAATATATTCACGAGTTAGTTGCCACTGCAGTGCTCGGGGGGGGGGGGGGGGTTTTTGCTCAATTTCACAAAAAGTAACACATCCGTACTGCCAAAGTCAAATTATTTACAGCCCCTTTCTATCATTATCAAGTCTAAATCCTTAACTATTCATCCCTTAATCAAAGACAGTAAAACACTGCAGGAGAGACCTGAACCCCAACAGCCCCAATTAAAAACATGTTGATTGGCATTTCAGTTATTTTGGCAAGTTGTCAGGTGGAATCTCTCAGCTTTAAAAGGCTTTTCATACCAAGTCAAAATGAAGTCTGGAAGGGAACTTATTAACGCTGCTGAAGAGGTAAACACTGTACCGGGACACGAACTGATTAAATGGGCTCTTACCCATTCGTGAGCCTTTTTCTCTCTGAACACAAACAACAACCCGCAGACTTCAGCGGCGCCTCGGTCGTGCCAACTCCATGGCAGCAGACATTATTTGGTTGCAATTCAGTAGCCAGCAGTCTTGTAAACACTTGAGACGGAGGAAACGTGAGACAACGACACACATCAGCAAGTAAAAACTCCTCTATGTAAGATGTGGGCGACGGGGGAAGACACGATGGCGATTCATTTGGCACCGTGGCAAATACAAGCCATTGTAAAAGCCCGGCAGGTTCCAGAGAGCCGCAGAGGGCCTTCTCTGTACACGTCAGTCTGTTCAGGAGGCTGCCGAGAGCCTCCATGGTGCTCCACAAACAGACCACCGCCTCCCGACCCACCTGTCCCCTAAAAATCACACAACCAATCACCTCGTCATTTAAAAATCAAAAAACTCGGGAGTGCTCACTGCTCCCCTCTTCCAACTCAGGCACGGACATCACCACAGACACAGAGCCGACCCGCAACAAGGTTAACTCTAAAAACCTTGAGCGTTTATGTGGCTACTGCAAAGGTGAGGCCAACTCCAAAAACCCCTAAAACATGGTGGAAATAAAAGACTGATCTTAAAGAATGTCTTAACATCTTCCGTTCCCGTCTGCTCCTCCTGGGCTTACACCATGCATAGACTCATTTATGCACACCATGCATATTTCACACCACCTACTCTAGTGTAAACCACACACACGCACACCACACACGCACAACACAGCTAAAAAGAACACAAACACGGTGGCTGCTGGCTGAAGCCGATCCGAGTTCCTGCTGCCGGAGCGCACATCTGGCCGGAGTGTTCCGGCGTTCGGGCCTTCTTTAGTGGCCCCGGAGAGACGAGCCGAAATCTTTGCAGTAAATGAAGTCAAAGTACAACAAGAATAAAAGAATTCCTGAGCGCAGTGCTCGTCACAATATCAATCAAAACCGTGCCACCGATGCATCAACTGTTCGCAAACGGTTAGCTTCCGTTAACAAAAGCCACAGCCTGAACAGCAAACACCAGTTACATTGAATTGCCCCCAAATACACCACACATTTAGGCCGATCTCCTCCACAGACAACTAAATACTCTGCAGAACAGAACAGGAACTGAGAATACTGTCGTGGTTACTTAACAGACAGGAGATGATGACATGCATCCAAGAAGAGCTACCTCTTAAGAAGACTGAGGCAGGTACTTAGCGTCCGCTTTGGACGACAGGTCTGTCGTTACCTACGAAGCAAAATCTCCCAAAATTTTACAGGAATTTAGAAATTAATGTCATAAATGAAATGCAACATCTCCAAGGGATACAGCAAGGAAGTAGTACACAGGGAGGGTCCTCAACGTGGTACAAAATATCTCCATCAACCTTCTGGTATTCGTCAATTGAATGATCGGAGAACGAGGGAAACTACATCTCTTGGATTTAACATAGAAAGTCATCCCCAGCACTAATGCTCTGTGTACAGTGGCAACCAACTCGTGTTTAGACTCTTCACTCAGTGTACGCCAGCGAGTCTTCTTGGACACAACGCGGCTCTGAAGTGAAGACGCACATCATGGCAATATAATTCCACTCCCCTCGAGGTGAAATCAAACGGGCTACAGTCGATGCATTTGGCAAAATAAAGAATTGCAGAAAACCTGCAAGTAGTAAATCACAGCTTGGTGAACATCATCGGAAGAACTCACGGATTGTGAAAGAAGCAAACAAAAAAAAAGGGAACAAAGATGGCCGATGAGCGATTAAGAAGAAAGCAGCAGCCTGTCGAAGGACGTCACCGACGCTCCTCTGTGGTCACTTCTGTGTGTTCACTGGAAGCTGGTCAACTCTCGTATTTAGAGTTACACTACGTGTGAGCTAGTATTGCTGTGTGTGTGTGCGCGTGCGTGAGGAGGATCAGAGGCCGGCTGTGAATGAGAAGTTGGCGGCTAGCTTAATTCTGCTGCGTGTGGCTCTTCTGCTGGGACTGTCCACGGACACGGTGCACGTCGGGTTGGGCGGCGGTGAGCGAGGTCTGGAGACCGCGGAGTCGTCTGTGAGGCCCGGCGGATCAGATGTGCCGTCAGTAACAGCTGCCACATCAGGGTCACCGCTCACTGAAATCACAAACATTTCAGAGTTCAGCAGCCAAGCCTCAAAGCGCACAAGTCAGACACGGGCTGACCGTCTTAAAGGCTTAAAATGGAAACAAATGCATCACAAACTGACCTGTTGGAGTTCTTTCCTCAAAGTGAATCAGGTCCATCTCCTGGAGGAGAACAGGGTCTGGGTGGAGCTGAGGTGACGGTAGGCAGGACGGTACCGGACCACACAGTAGATCTACCGGTGACGTCAGACAAAGCAGCTCCGATTCTGCTGCAACGTCGCCACCTGACAGGTAGAAAGAGCTCGATACGGTTTCGTCGACATTTCATCTGATCAGAAGCGGAACAGTATTTTCTGTAGTCTTAATAACAGAAACTAAATGGATCTTGAGCACCTGTGTGACCCGTGTTACCTGGACTCTGGGTTCCAGAGGTTGCGTTGCTCACGGGACTGTCTCGTGGGCTCTCCATGTTGTCTCCCGGCTGGGGGCTGCAAGGGACTGAAGGGCTCGCCCTTGCTAAACAAAAAACACACAAACACCTCCCTGTCATACAGCTTCCATACATTTTTGTAGGTGCCTCCTCAAAACATCACTTTCAAGTGTTCCCATGGAGCACCTACAGTTCTGTCCCGTGTCATATGATCACCTCAGCACACGGCCATCATCAACAGCCTTTGTAAACGCCATAGACTTTAATAAATGAAGCGTGCCGTCTCACCTTTCATATCGTTCTTCAAAACGATAATCCTCTTGTGACCGTGCCCTTTGATCCAGACCACCTGATAATGATACCACACAAAACATATGCAGACGATGCAGCGTTACGCTAAAACTATGTTAATAATGAGCTCTGGATCAAGTGTGAGAGTTAAACAACACAGATCTCACTCGTCTCTGGGCAGTCGACACGGACAAATTGCTCCAGACGTACTTGAGTAAAAGTTGAATGAAATGTAATCCCACCTGTGGAATGGCGCCGAGCAGCTCGTCGGTGCCGGTGTATCCGTAGGAACGTGACTCAAGGCTGCAGCCTGTGAATTTGTTGTAAGCCCCCTGGAACTCCGTCAGGAAGATCTGGTTGTAATGGTAGGTGTGGAGCAGGCCGCGCACGTTACGGGCGAACTGGTAAAGTCTGGTCAGCCTCACCCACTCCTCACCGTAGCTGCTGCCAGTGCTGCCGGCTTTGTTGTCGTCATTTTCTTCATCGTACAACTGAGAGAAGAAACATCACAGCGTCAGTGTGGGAGTACAGGTCAACCGCGCAGTAACAATGGAGACACGTTGAGAGAAGATGTGACTGTAGTACAGGAACATGTCGACACTCACCTCCACGAGGTAGGGCAGGCTCTTGAGTAACTCGCTGAGAGAGAGGAACCCATATTCACACGGGTTGAGCGGGGCTCCGTGGACGGTCAGGTAACGCTGACTCAGCTCCTCCACTCCGAGGCCCCTGGTGACTCGCTCCTCCTCTTGGGACATGAGCAGAGCCAGCAGCTGGGAGGTCAGCGAGCGCAAAGACTTCCTGTTGATCAGCTGCACTTCCCGACCCCCCGAGCCATCCGCTACCTTGAAGTTGAAAGAATGCGGCGGGTCGTTTATTATTCATAAAGACACTGGTCTTACCAAGTGAGGACTCTATCATCGTAAAGTCTCTGTAAGCTGCACTAGGTCACTGAAAAAACACTAAATATTTATATTTTAAATCCATTAGAAGCTTCTTTACCTTGACAACGTGGCAGAGTTTGGTGAGCAGAGCCGGAAGGGAGCTGGCGTCGTAGTCCTGCAGGCGGAGGCCGTAACCGAAGGTCTTGCTGTACTCGGTGAGCAGCTGGCTGACGGGAAGGCTGGAGTTCTTCTGAGCCCGAAGCAGCTTGACCAGCTGAGCCGCCAGAGCCTTGATACGCTCCACTTCCGTCAGAGTCAGCACTTTCTCTTCACCACACTCCAACACCTGACAAGAGGTAGGGACAGCTGTTCAATCAGTGTTCAGGCAGAGACAACAAAGAGGCATTCATACTCTATTCAATGCCAATCATTTCTCTTGGCTGCACAACATCGATGGACCATCATTACACCAGAAATACACTTCCTCATTGTTCAGGGTTGGTGCACCGAGGAGCACACGGCATTAAACTGTACAAACGGTGTTTCTAACTCACCATCACTATGTTGGGGATTGCCTCGAAGAGCTCCATGAGCTTGGTGAAGCCGTAGTAGCTGAGTTTGCACTGACGGCCGAAGTGATGGTGGTAGGTGGGGATGAACTTGCTGAAGGCCATTCGGCAGTGAGGCTGGTGACGAAGCAGGTCCACCACCTCCTTCCCAAACTGCTTGGTGCGCTCCATCTCCTCCACCGTACGCTCTGCAGACACACGAGAGGGAACTGAAATCGTCTGCTCAGAACTATTGATGCTCAACTTCTCGGGTAATTCCTCTCTAGAGTAACTAGTTACTTTTTAATGGCCGTAGCGTTGTAATGAAATTAGTTCATTTTAAAAGTATAGTCACCCAACATTGAATACAAAAATATGTATATTTAACAAATGCTTGCTTGGAATGAGGTACATAACATCGTTAGCGCTCCCATCACTGAACAGTATTTGGGATCGTCACTTCACACGACTTTTTAATAACTTAAAGCGGTTTGAACAGACCTCTCTTGGGAACAGAGATCACTGTATCCATGTCTTGATGTGTAACAGTGATGGTGGTGTCTGGGATCTCAGTCAGCAGGTCCATCAGGTCACATGTGCCGTAGTCGATTATCCTCCAGTCTCTAGAGAAGCACCTGATGCACGGGATCACATCACAAACATTAACGCAGATGATCCATCTGTTAATGAGTCGGATTCCCAGGCAGACCCTCAGGTGAAGTGCTAGCATTTATCTGAATGACAAAACGCATTGTAAAGACATCTTCAGCTCCAAACTATGCCGACTGACCAATGGTACGCCTGCATGAAGTCCTTGATCGACACTTGTTTGCTGGCTTGAAATTTAAGTAGCTTGAGAAGGTCTTGGGTGAAGCGCTTCACTTGAGCGCGATGAGTCAGAGTCAGTAAACGCTTGGTACCCATTCCCAATATCTGGAAATAAAAACACACAATATGTAGAATAACAACAAAGAAAAGTACAAAGCTCCTCATTAACCTAAATACCTGCAGGACATGTGGCACCGCCTCCAGTAGCTCCAGCAGCTTGGAGTAGCCATAGTCAGAGACACGGCACTGCTTGGCAAAGTGATGGTGGTACGAGGGTATGAACTTGCTCATGGGCATGATGCAAGAAGGCTGACTCTTCAGCATGTCGATAATCTCACGGCTGAATTGGATGAGCTGTGGGTTGCCAACCGGACTCTTGCAGCGCTGAATCCATGGTTCTAAATGACACAAAAAAAAAAAAAAAAAAAAAAAAGTCTGTATATCTGGCTGGTACAAACAGCACTAGGTATGGCATTGTAGGAACCTCAAACAACCTACCGGAGTTTGGTGCTGGTGGTTTGTTGTGGATCCACTTGATGACTTTGAAGCCATTCTGAGCGGTGACGATGGTGATGCTGGGAACACAGGTAATGAGGTGCTCCAGAGGAACGCCGCCCTCCAGCGTCTCATTACCCAGCTGCAGACGGCTGAACTTTGCTGCATAGCAGTCTGGAAAACTACATGGAGAACACACTACATTACAAACCTTATAAATGTGTGTGTGTTGCTTTAAAAAAAAAAAAAAAAACTAAACAACCCCAATAAATGAATACATTAATTAAAGAGCTGGTTGTAACCTGAGTAATGGAAGAGTTCCCTCATGCGACTGCAAAAGGCTGTGCACCTCAGATGCTACGGTGCTCAGCGACATCACAACAAAAGGTATTTGATAAGAGTCGGGGTCAAAGTCAGCCTCACTAAGAAGGAAAAAGAAAAAGAAATTAGTCAGACAGTTATGAGACATTCTGCTTCATTTGTACAGTTCAGAGATCAGCGTTTGTGAGAATGATGATTCAGTGAGAGACAGGATAAGAATTTAGCCTAATGTTCTGTGTATAACCTGAAGTCGCGCTGTGTGTAGTGGTCTCTGCAGACCGGTTCGTGGTACTCCAGCTCCTCAAACACCACAGGGCTGCCGCTAGCAGAGGAGGAGCCCTCCTGGGACTGAGACGACCCCAGTGGACTCTGACGGATTTGGCTGCTGGGCAGTAGACACACAAGCCTCGAGCCGCCCTGTTCCCGCACTGCCACCACCTCAGGTAGTCTGTACAGATCCCCAACCACAAGCTTACGGGAATATCTGGGGGGGGGGGGGGGGGGGGGGGTTGTGGAGATAGTAAAAAAAAAAAAATGGTAAAATAT
>NW_022280061.1:3810011-3819294 GCF_004355925.1 Anarrhichthys ocellatus | reverse complement strand
GGGTAGTCTGCACACTCCCACCACCAACTTTCCATCGAGGCGTTTCGGGGGGGGGGGGGGGAGCATATAGTTTATAGTATAGCAAACTACTCTGAAAAGCATATCATCATTGTGGAATTGCTGTGTTACAAATGTTGTTCCTGTTTGAATGAAAGTGGAGACAAAGCTACTTACTTTTTTTCATAGATCTCTGTGAACTTGAAGAGGGGAAGGCAATTGGCAGGTGCATCTTGTAGAATGCTGATGATCTCTGTGCTGTATAATGAAAACGCTGACAATTACCCCCACAGTCCAAAACCAGAACATCTAGAGAAACCCAACTGAATTACACTGAACTGTACCCGAGCATGGAAAGGGATTTGTTGCTCCCACCAGTGATCAGAGACACCTGAATGCGCTTTCCTCCGATCTTATACCGGTGCAGGCCACTGACGGCGCTTATGGCCTGCTGCAGGGACAACATCTGGATTGTGGCCTTCAGCTGATAGTCCGTGTGGGGGCTGAGCTCCACAGCTTTCACCTTAGACAAAACAAGTCACAGCACAAGGAAATGTTTTGAGACCGGGGTGAATCACGTGTCAAGCAGAAAATCTGCACGCAAACGTTCCATCTCAAGCGACTTTGTCGTTGTGGACTCGGGCACGCTTGATGAACACATTCAACAGCACAATGGACCTTTTTTATCGTCCGTGAAAAAGGCCGATAACATCACTGGAGTTGGTCTTACCCGTCCGTAACGCGAGAAGGTGTCATGCAACGTTTGCTGCAGATCCTTGCGAGACATTCTGTAGTCCAGGTTGGCCACCTGGACCTCTGCCCCGTCTGAGAACGGTTCAGGTGGGCCTTCGGGACACGGGCTGCGAGCGGCAGCCAGGAGGGGTGAGGACCGGCTGGACAGGCAGGGCGATGCACTCCTTTTGTTAGAGAAGGGCAGAGACAACTTATAAATTACAATTACCATTACAATAAATACTTTGAGGGTTTGGAGACTTTGTATGCCACCACTGTAATAACCAATGCTCTCGGTTAACTTATTCAAATATGACCCAATATGTCACCTGGAGGACCAGGAACCCTGAGACAGGACGAGGGGACTGAAGCTCCTGTGCAGGTTCAACTTGCTGAAGGCTGAGGGTGTGCTAATCTGGAACTCTCCTGTGCTCCTGTCCACGTGTTCTGCAGGGGATTCAGTCACACTACGAGGGTAGGAGCCCTCTCTTCTGCATGGAAAGATTAGAAAAAGGACAGCCGCATGTGTGAGAGCCCCATCCTTCACTGTCCGGGGCTTCTAAATGCTCTCTTTTCTATTGAGACAACGTTTAATAGGATTGTATCCTTTTTCTATAATAAAAATAAGTTTGTACTTGGCTGGAAAATAAAAACATACCGCCTCCATGAGCAGATATTTTGGGTTAAAGCTCGTAGTTGCACATCTCAGATAAAAATTATCAAAGGAATTTTCATCTCAGTCTAGTGTACCTCCTCCTGTACATGGATTCTCCAGAGAGGCCCGGCTTGGACAGCTGCTCCATGGCTCCCGTCTCACCATTACTGTGTGGGGAAGAGGAAGCAGCACGTCCTTTCTCCAGGTGGTTGAAGCTCATTCTGGCCTTGCCCTCCAAACTACCCAACTCCTAGACCAGACAGAGGCAGCAGATGTCAATACTGTAGCTGTGGACTGGCTGGAGACTGTTGATGCGCGTGTGCGCGTGTGTGTGCATGTGTCAGGCTCAATGGAAAAAGTCAGGGAATGGCATAGACTGGTATTCGGAAGTTTAACTAGGGAAGTGCATATAAAATCAACTGGCTGACTAGAAAACAGCTGTAATAAACACCATAAATATTGGAGTTTTACCATCGACAGATTACGATTGTCAATTGTCATCATTTTGTAGTTGACACGTACTTTCGGACACATTTATAGGTAAGCCGATGATATAGTCGTGCGTTTTAACTATAAATGTTTAGGTTATGCAGTATTCCCATTGTGCAGGTTAAATATTTTTAGTGTTTTAATGATATTTCTATTTAGGTGCTGAATGAGATTCATTTTGGACAAACTATAAATTTAAATTTCTCTTTACTGTCCAACTACAGACAAATCTTAAAGTGCCCATCCCTAGTTTTAGTCCATCTACACAGTAATCAATGTATGGGTCACTTCTGTCCAGTCTTCCACACCGGTCAGATGGTTACAGTCAAGAAAAAGACATGCAAAGCCAGTCATACCGGCCACCCGAGATCAGTTTTATCAAAGAGAAAAAACCACGGGGGCCAAAGCAAAGGAACACAGGCATGGAGCAGGTTACTGACAGAAAGCAGAACATCAGCACCGATATACTGGACAAAACCGTCAGAAAGGCACAAACGCTAGAGGCGGATTCATGCACTAATATGATGAATGACCAATAAAAATGCAGGACAACAGGTGATACATGAAGCGCTAATGACAAACTAATGGATGCTAGCACAGGCAGACAAATGAAGCTTAGCGAGCAGCTAGAGGCGGTTAGTCAAAGCAGCAGTTAGAGGGACACTGGCCTGCAGACAAGGATGGAGGGCAAAGGAGGTAATGGGGAAGCAGGCACCGACGAGTCTGCTGACCTGATGGGGCTTGGTTGGAGCACCACCGGGAGGCCCACTGCACCCCCTCCTGGGGCTGTAGGGCCTTTCAGGCACCGGGCCAGGGGCATGGCACGGGCGGGTTGCTCGCCGTGGCCTCCTGGGTGACCTCGGCATCCCCAGGGGCAGAAAGGAGGAGGAGGATGGGGACGGGGGCGGGTCGAACATTAAATCCTGGTTTTGATAGGTCTGGGGCAGAGTCAAGTGATGGGGCCGAGACTCGGGCTCAGGACTTGCATCGTCTCTGGGCCGCGGGGAGAAGGAGATGCTGATTCGGCGGCCGAATACATCCTCATTTTCCATTCGCTTGCGGGCACGGGCAGCTGCCTCAATGCTGCCAAAGCGGAGGACCGCTGTGCCCTGGGCCACGCCCAGCACCTTGCCACCACAGTTGTCTGATAGGCGGCGTAGCCTGAGCTTCACAGCGTTCCGTAGGCTCTTGTCACAGTTGTCAGGGAGGTTGTGCACATAGAGGAGGTTGAAACTGGGCTGAGGGAGGGGAGGAAGAGACAGCGTGCCCGTCTGGTTTGTAGGATTTACACTTAAAAATCAAAGCAGTAGTCTTCCTTTTAGTTGAAAAACAAGTTGAAGAATTGCTCAGAGTAATATAGATCATGAAAAATTGTAATGACCCCTAAAAGAAAAATTGGGGTGAGTAAATAATTGGGAAGATGATGAAATTCACATTCCAACTGCCTTTCTGCCCTCTTGGTAAGTCCACACTGAAATCAAATTCTTCTTGGTTATGTTTACCAGCAACTACTTACCTTATTTAACCCAAAGTAGATCTGAAACAGAAAAAAGTTCAGTCCTAACGAAGCATTTGTGAGGCTTACCTGTGCTTTGACAAGCATGCGCGGTGGCAGATCAGCTGTGATCTCCTGGAAGGCCACGTGGCGGTGGGCATGCTGCAGGAGGGCTGAAGACGTGTGGCTGCCATGGACCAGGATCACCTGGAAGCCGTGGCGGTGACGCAAGTCACTCAGCTCGCTGGCAAAGTTCACGTCCGCTAATAAAAAAAAAAAAAAAAAAAAAAAAAATGAAAATATAACGCGCCTTGTTACAAGAACCCTCGTGGCGGTCGAGGCTGTAGTTGATCAGTGAATCGGAGCTGAAACTCACAGGATACGAGGACAACGGTAGCGGGTGCAGTGTGGGTCTCAGCAAAGCGTCGGAGGCTCTGGCGAAGCTTGTCATCTGCAGCATTCTTGGCGGTGGCGTTGATATGTGCAACAGTAACCTGATGGAACAAATTCATGCATTTAGCTGTTTTTTGGGGGGAAATTACTGGACATGTTTGTGTCATTTTATGGAGGTCAATGTCTGACGTGGGAATAACTTTATCAAATAGGTGGTTTCATAGTGTTTATTTTTATGAATGCTCCAAATGCAGTATTCAATTTGGCAAAGAATAGTGCAAAGATGCCTCATGTCAGCTGAGGTGCACTGCTTTTCTCTATGCAGCTGCAACACTCTCTCCTCATTGAGAACAAATGACAAAAAGACATTAGCGCGCACAAAGAAACACTGAATGAGCTCTAACTTAAGGCAACATGATGGCATGAAGCACAACCAACTCTGCCCATCTTAAACTGTAGCTCAATGGTATTCATTCAGGGTGTAAATGTCCCTCATTAACAGCGTAGTCGTGAAAAGCACGCAACATGCTCTTTGCTGGTACCTGGCAGTTGTTAAGCTCTTGGATGACGGCTTTACTCTCCTTGCTGATATCACAGACGCAGATGAATTCTGCCTCACGGTGGCCCTGAAAGAAATGGCTGCGAATACGCTGGACCACAGCGCCGGCAGAGCGTCCGCTCGGCACGCTGCAGTTCTCGATGTCCCAGAAGACGCCCACCGGAGGGATGTTTTCAGGGCCGCTGTTCTCTGGAGAACCTAACACACAGTTTGCAGACAATCATTCTAAAAACACACTTAACAGCTTGAAATTAATCAAGACTCCACAAGACCAACAGTAAACATGCAGGAATTCAAAATTGTATAGTAAAGAGTCCACTAACCATACTTCTGGCCAGTCTTGCCATGATTGGCCGATGGCATGAGCATCATGGCATCAGACGAGGTGCCACAGCCATTACAAATGGGAATAGGGATAGGAGCAGTGTGGGGAAGAGGTGCATTGGGCCATACCTTTTCAGAGTCTGACACCAGACCATTTATGGGCTGCAATTAGGTACAAATCAGTACAACAGTCAGAGAAAATAAATACAAATAAATAACACTAACATCAAGCAATACCATCCTAAATGCATATTACAACACCACATACACAATGCCGGTCTCACATGGCGAAGTCATCCAACTTGTATAGAATAAATCTACGTACAGTGATCTCTAGGCTACACAAAAACAAAAGAGAGGCCACAGTTATTGAAGTGAACTCTACCAACCTTCAACAGGCACTCCTGGCAGTAGTGTGCCCCCTTCACACAAACTGTGCGTTCTACATTTAGGTGCATAGGATTAGAGCAGAAGTGTGCCGAGGTGGTTGTAGTGGTGATGGTCGGGTGATCACCGAGTGTGGTTCTCTGGGATCTCCTGGCTGATGGGCAGCAGTCCACACCACAGGGGTAGTAGCCAGAAGAGGCCAGGCAAGAGCCATGCAAGGGAGTGGGTAGAGCAGAAACACAGGGGAGAGAGGAAGCCAGGGGTGCCGAGGAGCGAAACAGGCTGGGTGGACTGCATGTTAGAGGTACAGCTGGGTACGTGTGGAGAAGCCCTGAGCAGCAGGAGAGGTAGGGTTGTGATGAAACAGGCTGAGAGGTGGCGACAGAAGAGGACAGCGGAGGTTTGTAACCAAGAGTGGGCAAAGAATCCAGAACTTCACCTCCGCTTCTGCAGCTAATGTGTTTATAGTGATGAACAGACGACGCTACAGAGCAAAGGCCTGACCTGCCGATACTGCTGGTGCTGATGGGTGCTCCTAGAGAGCCTGGAGCCATATAGAGCGAAACAACACCAGCAATGCTGCTGCTGGTGCCAACAACACTCCCACCACCTGATAACCCATAGCCATCTGTGCTGCAATAGTCACAGTGCGTGTAAATGCTTACTTTAGGGCTAGCCCCCTCTTGTTGCAGCTGTGACTGGGGCGGTTGCTGGTGCGAGTCTTGTGTAAGCAGAGGAGGAGGAGGCAAGCAGGGAGGAGGCATAGCGAGGGGGGCCAGAGAGAAGGGCTGGGATGATTGGGAAGAGGACGTATGGTGTGGAGGAGGAGGGACATCTTTCAGTTCCAGCACGGCCTTTCTGCTATCCATGTACGTGCTCTGTAACATAAAATGACCAGCAGATTATTTCAATTTAAGTTTATTGTTATTATTATTATTATTATCATCATCACCTGCAAATATTTTCTGCAAAAGGCAGACATTTCATCTAAATAACCTGAATGGGTGTGCAATGGTATTAGCAGCACCCTCAAAGCACAAGACAACTGCGGCAACGATATATAACAACTTCACGTGGCTTGTCGTGGCCAACTTCGAATAGAAAAAAGAAAAGGTACTGTGCCATCTCTGCCAACACTTACATGCTGAATTTAAAGTATACCCCAGCATCTCCAAATCTGCCGTTTGTTTATCAGCTGATAGAGACACAATGTCATGCCTGCGGCTGTTATTATGCATGCGACAAGAGCACCATTTTTAAAGGACTCCCTGCTTTCAGCGTAAAATTTAATTTTTTTAAATTCCTGTAAAATGCAAGTTGCTGCGTTTCAATTTGTCACTGGTTGAGTTGACACAAGGTTGATTGCAATTCATGTTAAGGTAACAGATGATAAATATGAAATAAAAGATTCCACCAGATTGTTGCCGAGAACCGTATCTCTGATGAACAACAATCATTCTCCTGAATGATCGTTCTTTTAATTCAGAGTTCACAATACAGATTGATTAAAGTTCCTCCACACGTCTGTGTTTTACTAAGGCCTACGCCTCTGAATACCTGGACTGTAAACAGATAAATACTTACTTCTTTGTCCGCGTGATGAGCCGAGGTTGTCTCATTGGTGGGGAAGCAGTCTTTGAGTTTCCATAGCAGGGTTGAGGCCTCCGGTTTGGGGTGACTGAGCCATGGGAAGGGTCTAGAGCTGCATATGGATCTCTCCTTTCCCAGTCCTTCCATTACACAACCCAGAGAGGTCTGTCACCATACTTTCACCTCTCTTCTCTCTCATGCTTTCCTGTAGAGAGGAAACGAAAGTTAAGAGTACACACTAGCTGGTAGCTGCATAAGTAACGTTAAAGTCACAGAGAAGTCAAGTGAGACACTAAAACCTCACCGACTCCTCTAGAAAGCACAGGTCTGGTCATGCAGGTGCGTTTGACTCAGCACAGCTTCGTACCGAATGTTTAAATCAACAAAGGGGGGCACGTCATTATGTAGGACATTCACAGAGTTAGCGAGTTTGGACTGCTTAACTTGTCTGAATTAACGCTACAGTACCGTTTCACCAAAGCGAATCAAGTGAAGCAACCGACGTTAATGTTAAATTAGCTACACGCTAGCTCACGTTCCCGTTTTTCCGAGTGTCGTAACCGTTGTTTACAGCGGAAGTAACGTAAGCTAGTTAACTAGCTAGCCCGACCGCTAACTTAGCTGGAATGAGCTAGCGATAATTTACGTAAACGTTATTTGTTTTCCTGGAGCTAGCGTTAGATTTAAGCTAACAACAGACACCGTTTGTTAGCTTGTTTAACAGACACCTAGCAGCAACCCCCGCGTGCTACCGTTCATTACCTTTACGGTAAACATTAATGGCTAGAAGTGTCCTAAAAAGTTTGTGACTCGGATACCTGGGAAGGGCTCGTCTTTCACATCATCATCCTCCTCCAAGGGCTGTTGTTCCTCCTATCTAGCGCTCAAGAAATCCCGCACCTTTTTGTAACCTACTTTTGCCAGAAAGCACGCACAGCTGTCGCAAATGTTATTGTTATGCCTGGCACGCGGCTGATATATATTTGCAATAAGATATTATATATTCTTTCACATTTAGCCCTAGTTCCGATGGAAATAAATCAAATCAACTAAAAATCTTGAAATGCTATTTTTTTGGGTCAATATATTTGGTGTATTGAATTAACATTTGAAATTAACATTACAAAATGTGATAGAAAATCATGCATTTTATCACTGATATAGCTATGATAATATTTTCGTTTGGCCTATGCCTATGGCATATGTCCCTAGGAAGGTGATTTTAGACTTTTCCCGTTATTTATACTGAATGAGGTTTGATCTATTCCATTGGATGTCATCATTTTTTGCATTTATTGGCTCGTGGTTGTAAAAAGTAGCAGTCCCTTAAGGTTATAACCTTGCTCTATTTCTTGGGATTGGATAAATGCCTTCCAGAGAAAGTACATTTACTCAAGTAAATACAGTCGTGACTATTTCCATTTACGTGTATTTCAGAGATTTTATTTCTTCTGTTTTTTTTTTTTGGACTGAACTACATTGATTTTCATTACTAGTATACTTTACAAAACGCATGCAATAACATAGTTTGACCATCTTAAAATATAGTTTTAGATTAAACCAACCATCAATATAATAATCCAGTAATGTAATGTATAATGAATTGAGCCATTACGCATGATTAAAATGACCCGAAGAGGCTATCATGTTATTCTTTGTCACTGAAGCGCCAGTGTGCCACCATGTACATGATCTATCAGGCGTTACGTTGCATCGGTAGTGCCCTCTAGCGGCGGGCAGCCAGCCAGTTCCTCCCCGTTGTGCCGTTATGATGTCTGGGCCACAGTAACGGGACAGCAGGTTCAACCATCAGTCCCAGTTGGGAATGGAGATGGTTAAACAATAACGGCTCAGTTTTTTATGCATTACGTATCTTCCTACTCTTCTTTTTTTGTATTAATTGAAACCTCAGACGCAGTTCGCTTTGGGCTAATTGAAAAGAGACTCGACTCTTCCGTCAATTAGACAACACCGGCTTTTTGTTCTCATCCGTCATGGCGATTGCCCACGTAGCCACCGAGTACGTGTTTAACGATTTTTTGTTGAAGGACCCCACCGAGGCCAAGTACAAAGGGGTGCGTCTGGAGCTGGCGGTGGACAAAATAGTGACGTTTCTGGCGGTGGGACTGCCTTTGTTTCTCATCTCGCTCGCTTTTGCTCAAGAGGTGTCAGTTGGTGAGTTGTTGAAATTGTGAGCATCCTGTCAGGAGCAACCATCGTCTTCATCTGAGGTTATAATCCTGTCAATTTCCTCACATAGAATAATGCACAGTCTATCCAATCGATGGGGATCCTGACTTCTTTGTCCCTCGCCCGCTGCCGAATGCTGTAGCACGTGTATTCCAAGCAACCAAACTTAAAGGCAGTGGCGGGTAAAGCAATGTGTTATGCATGAATGGAGGAGTTATATTCAGTAAATGGCCAGAAAAGGAGAGGTGTGAATGTTGGAGAAGGTGTGGTTTAAGTCTCCACCCTTCTGTTTACACAGACAGAGAGGCAGTCTGCTGCTGATGATGATGATGATGGTGATGATGATGATGATGGTGGGCACTTTGGGCATGGCAGTTTATAAACTGGTGCCTTAGACTTGAGTAAGGAAGAGAATAGCTCACACAAATTAACAAAAGGTGATCTGCATTCCTTGTAAAACCTAAAATATATA
>NW_022280061.1:3653729-3809611 GCF_004355925.1 Anarrhichthys ocellatus | reverse complement strand
TATTTTCGTCAGCAGTTTACCACATCTATCTTCTTTGGTCATAAGGACCGCAGTGACTGTTGTTATCATTACCTGCGAGCACTGGCAGTGCGGCCCCAAATACTCAGACAAAATGTATCCATTACACTGAAATATGAAGAGAACTTCTATTGTGCTGCTATGAGTCATTATGGTCAGCTATTGTTGTCACATTATGCTAAAAAAAAGTGCATGCACATTGTTGCCAAAATCCCACATTGATTTTTGTATTGAATCTATAGCAATCACACAGGAGGAGACGTGGAGAGAACCTATGGGCTTTTCAACACACAAGACATTAGATGTAGATGTAGGCCTTTTTCCCAGCAGACATTTTGACTTGTCATAGCAGGAAAAGCACAGGTGTTACTAAGCATTAACTAATTATACCAGTGAGGGTGGACTCAGTATTATAAACACCACTGAGTATAACACAATAAAATAGGCCTTTTCTTTCACAGAAGACATTTGACTGAGAATGTGCTCAGTTGGTTCATAGCATAAGTCTATAATATTGATACGACAGCCCCTGTGGTGCCAAAATATTACTGTCTGCTGACTATCTGGGTCATTTGTGACTTGTGAGGATTGAACCCCCCTCTCACCATACAGGGGATGGCATAATTATTGACACAAAGTATGCTGAAAACAACCCACCAGCAAATTAGGTCATGAGTGCAGGAGAGGGAGGGCTGACAATTGTTGTAGTGTTTGTTTCTCTTTTCAGAATCACCAAAATGAGTCCGCTCGGATTAACTCTTCCCTTTCCTCCCCAAGGTACCCAGATCAGCTGCTTTGCTCCCACAAACTTCTCTTGGAGACAGGCCGCATATGTGGACTCGTTTTGTTGGGCAGCTGTACAGCAACAAGGTGACAGCTCACCACTATGGCTGCACAAGGTACAGACATGTTTGTTTTTTTACTATCAGCTATAGATGCTCATTGACGTACCAACTGTGTTCGTATGTGTTGTTTAATTAGCCCCTTGACCAATGAGACAGACTTGAAACTGACTACACAATGCTCATTAAAAAAGAGAAATGCCTTCTTTCTAATTTTAAAGTTATACTAATTTAGGGAAAATTACCTCAGTTGAGGGAAATAAAGCGTTAATCAGAATTATTCGTTTTTATCCCACCTTAGAGGTAGAATGGGTTGATTGTCCGTGCGGACTGCATCCCAGGATGAGGTAAACCTGGAATTTCTGTTGCTCTAACCTTTTGTTGGACATTATCCTCCTTCTAATCCCATCTTAAAGAAGGTTACATTTTTCTGTAGGGGAAAGAAAGTCGCCCTATCATGAGGGCGCCTGGGTAATGTCAAACATGTCAACAGGGCCATTAGCAGTTCCTGGTTAATCCTGTCTCTGGGCCTTCTACGGGAGGGATCTAATGGTCTTCACTGTAAATACCAGTCTTGGTCTGTTATCTAGTCAGAGTGCCCCCTAATGGTCTCACCACTAATTTACAGTTGTAATAAAAAGGGATCACAGTCTGGTTTGAAGGGCGCTGGAAGACCTTTAAGCTGTCCCTGTGTTCTGCTCCTAAATGTCCAGAAATCATTTTTTTTGTCTTCTTTCTTCTCATGCATCTTTCTTCTGCTGTCTCCCTTTCTGTGATTCCCTCAGTTCTTCCCATACATCCTGCTCTTACTGGCCATCCTCATGTATATCCCGGCCCTCTTCTGGCGTTTCACTGCAGCTCCGCACATCTCCTCTGACCTGAACTTCATCATGGAGGAGCTGGACCGCTTTTATAATCGTGCCATCAGAATGGCCAAGAGTCTAGCATCATTGGATAGCAAAGGTGCATCTGAGGACAAACAGAGGTAAACACCTTTTTATTGCTCACTACCATGTACTCTTTAGCAGGAGATGCGATGATCTTTTTCAGGTAAATTCTGTGGCGTTTGCGTTTCTAAACACTGGTCTTTTTATGTGAAATGTCCTTCTCTTCTGCAGCGCTTTGGATCTGACCGAGAGTTGCTTTAAATACCCTTTAGTGGAGCAATATCTGAAGACCAAGCGCTTCTCTCACTGCCTCGTGGTCAAGTACCTATCATGTCGGGGCGTGACTCTGCTGACACTCCTGCTGGCCTGCATCTACCTGGGCTACTACATCCGACTTGCCTCTCACACTGATGAGTTTCCCTGTGACCTGCGTACAGGGATGCTGAAAAACGACAGCACGGTGCCGTCTGCTGTGCAGTGTAAGCTCGTGGCAGTCGGTGTCTTCAGGCTGCTCAGCTACATCAACTTGGGGGTGTATGTGCTTCTTGTTCCGCTGGTGGTGTACGCTGCTCTTGGACCAGCTCGCCAGAGCTCCCGCTTTCTCCGGCCTTACGAGCTGCTGCCAGGCTTTGGTGCTTTGGGCGTGGTCACGCCCTTCTACAACGACCTCAGCATCTATCTGTTGTTCCTGCAGGAGAATCTGAGCGAACTCAAATCATTTAAGTGTCTGCAGGTGAGTCCAAGCACAGATACTGTAGGTCCAAGTTTAGAATGTGTCATCTGTGTTTGCTTTTAGTGGTTTCTGTGAAAAATAAGTAACTTGTGTTATTTACAGGTGCTTGAGTTGTTGCAAGAGGCTGGTGACGAGGGGTTTGACACCATGTGCCTGCTGCGAACTCTGGGTCAGGTGAAGACTGATGTGATAGACAGTAAGAAGACGTGCTCACGCGAGAACAACAAAGAGACTAATAAAGCCGAGGAATGATTCCTCTGAGGTGAGGTTGAAGATTTCTTCTTCTAATGGAGGCTGTGTAACTTCAGTTAAAATGAACTGACTATGTGCTGGATTTAACCTTCAACGTGTTTTATTTTCCGTCCTTTCTGCCTTGTTCCCCATTGATTCAACAGAAAAGGAATAAGATCGGCTGCGGTGGAAAAGAAGATAAGTGAGAAAACCTGTGCACTTACATTTATCTGAATTGCTGGTGATGTAATGCCTTACAACAGTGTAATCCACATCAAAAACAGAGGCCTCTATACATGCAAACAGTCTGTAGTTCGGCCAACAGATCGTTTACTTCTCAGATGTCTTCATTTTAGTAAATGTGAATATTCCAAGTCTGAAGTCTGAGGCCCTAACCTTGTTTCCTATCTTTTTCTATGGAACGTGCTACTTTTCTCTTGCCTGATATCAGACAGAATTGTCAACTCGTTACACTCAAACTCTGTGGAGTGGGCAGACTCAAAAGTCTGGACCCAGGCAAACTTTTCTCAGGATCTCAAATGCCTTCCAATCATTATTTATAACATAATCTATGTTCCTTTGCCTGAAAATCTGTACATCTGTACAATTTCCAGTTGCAAGAGTCCACTTCCTGCCCTTTATGTTAGAATCACACGGGGTTTAGAGGTATTTACAGTGGTGGGGTAATATTAAGATGTTGTGATTGATGACAGTTTGTCGATCCAATGTAAGCATAATATAAACATGAATTGTTTGGTAATGTAAGAACCACTAGAGCAGCTATGTCTGGACTGTAAAACATGTGATTATTTATGCATAAATGTGCTGTTAACAACAGGTGGTGTACTGTATGTGCATGTTGAAAGAAAAACAAGACCCTGGGTTGTCCAGACACATGGACTGATGTCAGCTCTGCATTTCATATGAAAGATGAATGAATATTCTTTGGGGGACTAAAATGTCAAGAACAGTTGTTGTCAGATGTGAAATCATTCAGTCATTAAGGGGCTTTATACAATTAAGTTATGTTGTTCTCCATTAAATCATTATTGCCCACAGACAAGTCAAATGTGAGTAAATTCCATTTCACTCTCCATGTAAAAGATATTGATTTCCAGAATACTTGTGACCAGCAAACTAGAAACATCTGTACATTACAATAAAATGCAAATAATTGCCCTGCAATAAATATGATACCTACAAAGTAGTTGTGCATTGATCCTGGTCTATGGGGCATTGAGGCTTTACTTTGTGGTAGTGTTGTATTGGATTGCGGGGGGAAGTATTGGAAACACTATACAAACTGATAATAGTCAAACATTTAATTTTACTTTTAACAACCAGAGGACAGACATCGGTTCTTTGTTGTTATTGCACCATCGCATGTCAGCAGGGGGGGGGCAGGACAACTTTACAGCTCGGTGTATTGTGTGGCGTTGAGAGCTCCGCCTACCGCAACTTTAAGTGCGTTCAATGATATGATTGGATAATATGTTCACAGCGTCATCTCTATCGTCCAATGGCGGCCGAGAAGTGGAGCTTCGTTTATATTTGGTTGGTGAATCGAGCACCGTCTTAACGTAACGAGAGATTAGTTTGTGCAATCACAATACGTCTGTTGCAGAAGTCTGGAACATTTAGTTTTAACTCGTAGACCATTCCCTTAGCTATAGCATGTTTTGATCGGTCCATTACATGCGGGTGAGTCTGCGTAGTTTCCGTGTTTTTACTGTGTTTAGACAACACATTCTGGCTAACGTTAGCTATAAGTCGTTTAGCTGACTTAGCTATATTAGCTCCGTTGAAAAGCTTAGCCATGGTATATGTATACGCGGTTGGCTGTTAAAAGTTGCTAACGCGTTCAGTTCACACCTTTACTTTTTCGCACTTGATACAAATAAATGCTAAAACATGCTTCTGTAGTTTTAGTATACCTAAAGACATAGCGCTGTAGACTAACGCTAGCTAACCACGTTAGCATTACCGCAACAGTTCTCTTGTTTTGAATGTTTAAGATGTGCTCTCGTGGCAGACGTAGACAGTAGCAGAAGCTGTAACGTTGCAGTAGTTTACAGTTAGGTCTCCGATCCCCATCATCCTGACACAGAGCTGCAGACATGGTGGAGCCAACATCACACAAGTTTACATCCCTAGCAGAGGAGCTGGGCTTCTGGAAGGAGCAGGCAGAGGCACACCAGCAAAGGTAACAACACTAGACATTAACATCGGGACCAGAGGTTTCTAATAGGCATCTGAAATAACAAGCATTCGTGTTCTACAGCATGGGGGAGTGAGGTATTGGTGGTAGTAAACATTGTTTCCTCATCAGGGCTGATGAGGCTCATGAGGAGCTGCAGGAGTTTCAGCAGATGAGCCGAGACTATGAAGCAGAACTGGAAGCTATGCTGAAGCAGTGCGAGGGTCGAAACAAAGAGCTGCTTTTAGACAACAACCGACTACGCATTGAACTGGAAAACATAAAGGTAGAGCCCCTTGATTATAAATGGGGCCCCTGGCCCCTACAGAGCTCGACAAGCTCTGGTGCTGCAGTTACGGATGGGTGATGAAGACATCCACAGACAGCCTTTAGCTGACCCAAATCCAGCATATCGTTGCTACTGCCACTAGGGAAGAACTGCCTCGCTGTTAGGCAGCTGACTGCTATTTTTGTTCAGTCATCCATGGAGAGGAAAACATTAATGAGGGACGTGAATATGCAGGCTTTTTAATATGCAGGATTCCCTAAATAAGCTAAATAATACACAGATCCACTTATTAAAACATTCCCGCTGTTGCCATGATTAATCCGTCATGACATTGGCATGTGAATCAATTTGAGTTCTGTGTGCTGTTTTGCAGGAGAAATTCGAGGCTCAGCATTCCGAAGCTTTTAGGCACATCTCAACCCTGGAGGAAGATCTGGCACAAACAACAGCAGTGAGAGATCACCTGCAGAAATACATCCGAGAGCTGGAGCAGTCCAACGATGACCTGGAGAGGACCAAAAGGTCGGTGTCTTAACAGGTCTTATGTCATTATCTCACCAATGGGCTTCATCATCAAATGGCACTGCTGGTCTTTAATACACATGCACAATAGATCCAGTGTTGACGTGAACGGCCCGTCTTCTTATTCCCAGGGCTACCATCATGTCTCTGGAGGACTTTGAGCAGCGAATGAACCATGTCATTGAGAGGAATGCCTTTCTTGAAAGCGAGTTGGATGAGAAAGAGACCCTGCTTGAGTCTGTTCAGAGGCTGAAGGATGAAGCCAGAGGTGCGCACACACACACACACACACGCACACACACACACACACACACACACACACACACACACACAGTAGCTTCTCTAGTTTGCAAGAACTGCTGATCTCTCTGCACACTGACATATATATGCTTAACTCAGGGAAATTTGATAGCCAATGTATTTTGAGCATTTGAGGAGAATCAGATTCACGTGAGGGTAAACTCGTTTTTTATGATTAGAGATGGAGACAGTCGGCGTGGACTAGAGATATTCTGATGTGCAGAGCTCATTTTGATCACTTTGTGGTGCGCTCAAGCCTTTATCAGTAGACTTGATGTTTGTCTCTGCTAGGTTTTATGTCGGCGTGGTGTTATAAGACATTTGCATTATGCTCCCGATTACCAGACAACTGACATTTGGTTCCGTCTTTTATGCAATATCTATTTAATGTAGTTCTAAGTCTCTGATATTCATTTTTTGTACTTTATGGAACGTAATGGAACATGTGGCACTGGAATCTTTTGTCATTTTCCTTAAAAAGCGGACTCACAGTTTCCCTGCGTGTCCTGTTTTGTGTCAGACCTTCGCCAGGAGCTGGCTGTGCGTCAGAAGGAAAGACGTCCGTCCAGCAGCCTGGGCAAAGACATGGACAGAGCAGATCTGCCGTGCCCCTCGGCCGGGAACTCGTCCATCCCCGTCACGCCCTCCAAACCCATCAGCTCATTTGCCACGCCCCCTCCTTCCAGTAGCCGACGAGGTGAAATAGAACAACTTTGACTACAGTAATAACCACAGTAATAGTGACTGTATCGACTTAATATCAACATATTACGTGTTCACCTACTCGTATCTGTTTTGTTTTAGGTGATGGTCTAACGGGGACTCCCCTCACAATGTCTGCTAGAATATCTGCACTCAACATTGTCGGGGAGCTGCTGAGAAAAGTTGGAGTAAGAGATTTAAAGATGACCCAGTGGACACATGTTGTACAGAACTGTTGTCTCTGAACAGAATCACGACATGCATGAGCTGACTAAAGATTTTTTTAAATATTCCTTCCAGAATCTGGAGTCAAAGTTGGCGTCCTGTCGAGACTTTGTGTACGACACGCCCGGCAGCAGACCGGCACTCCCGGCTGGCCCTGGTAGTCCTTCTGGTTTAGAGAGAGGCTCCGAGGTCCAAGCTAGCAGCATGAGCCCCCCTCCTCAGTACGACAGGTGAGGAGAACAACATCAGGAAATACTCCTGCTCCTGTGGGTCTGTCAATTATTACATTGAAGTCCACTTTTCCTCGTTACGGATCATCTTACGTCTACCTAAACAAAGCTGCACTGTTCGATTTCATGCTTTGTTTACACTTATCGTTTGTTTTAATTTGTCTGTAAAGCCAACAAAGATTGGGAACAATCAGGCCGTTCTTAGTGTTATCTGAGGTTTGCTCATGATTGTGTGTGTGCTACATCTTGTCTTGCAGTTTAGTGAAACGGTTAGAGTTTGGACCGGCTCCTCCGAGAGGCGTCTCCCAGGGTGCCCAGTCTCCTCAGGGTGGGGTCAAGATTCTGCTATGAGAGGGGAAAAATGGCGACGAACCCACCCCCCCCTCATTTAATAACCTGACACCAACCCCCTGTCGCCTCTCCATCCTTAATAGACTACAGCAATGGGGACTTTGAACTGAGCTGTCTTCCCTTGTCGCACACATGCCCTGCTGAACTATTTTGAACAAGAAAGCCACTCTTCTTGCCCCACATAATCAGCGCATGGACTTCTGCTGCCTGAGGCTAGTATCGCACCATATCTGTCAAAGGGAGGAACAGAGAACCTACTGCTCGCGCTATCTTCACACGGTGGTGGGTAGCATTTAAAAATCCCCTGTATCTACCGATTTTCTCTCTGTGGTGGATCAACAGGGCTGACGAAACACATTTCGGGTGTTTGCTGTTCTTGTCCAGTGATCACGAAGAGTCACTGGACATGACCCTGATGAAGGGACCAGGAACCTGAAGTATTGTTTATAAACCAGGTTTAGATTGTACAGATACTGTTGATGACGAAGTCAAAACCAAAGCTTTGAAAAATGGAAAAAAACTGATCAAAGATAAAAGTAATGAATGATTAATAAATAATGAATCTGATATGAAAGAAAAACACGGTGACACTTAATTATTTGTTTTGTATTCTGTGAGCTAAGGGCTCCAATGATGTAGCACTGAACACCAACATCCATTTACCTCCGTCTTGAGAGCGATATTGAAATCATTTTACCTCGCCGAGCCCCCCAACATACGTTTCCTAGAAGAGACTCAATGTTTCCCACTGCTACAGAAAGTTTAGTCATCATATTTCAGCCATCGCTGCCTTCACTAACGTCGTTACCTCCTCAGTTCGTAGGCCGTGCTTTGCGTCGAGGAATGAGATAACGTCACTTCCCCTCAGGCTAGTTTAACGTCACATGGTTTTCTGTTTGACCCGGGTTCTTTCCATCGCACAGACTTGTTTTTTAGCTGACTCATTATTACCCGTCAAAGCTGATGAACGTTGAGGACAGGAAAAGGTTTTCAGCCTCGGAGATTTATGATCTAGTGTTACCAATAACTTTTATAACGATTGAGGTTGATTGTAGAAGTTAGATCGGCACATTGTTCACTACTGAATGTATAGTAATAATTCCCTAATAGGTGTGAGAGACCCCCCCCCGTCTGCCATCGAGAGCTATATGGCTGCGAATGAGGAGTAATACCAAGCAATAATAGATTTTAACAGGTCAGAGAGAAGCACAGTTCATAGTATGTTTGTGTCGGTATATAGAGCGTATATTGAGAGATATTGTGAACGGGGGAAATAAAGTGATTTAATGTGGAATTTGTGAAATTGTCCCTAAAATGTTACTGGTTAATCTGGAGCTGTCACTACTGCCATCCGGCAGCTTATTTATCAAACCGTACAGGGCATATTGGAATAGCACACTGCGGTGTCGTCTGTGTGTACATTGAACTTGTTGGTTAAACCATTTGAGAACTGATCCTCTGTGCTGTTTAACCGCCTTTGACCTAACATGAGATGACTGTAATCCGCTGTGTGCTGGGTGTTTGTATACAGCAGCACCTCTGCACCTGTTTCTGTATTTAGACTATAAACTGTATGTGCCTGAGGTACGATACCCAACTGTTGTCCTGTTGGTTTGCAGTTGTTTTTCTATTGAGCTGAACAGATGAGAATGTTCTGAGGATCTTTGAAGTTACCGACAGACGGAAATATTAAAAGGAGAAAATCAATGTTTTGTTTAAATCTCTTTATTTCTTGTGCAGGTGGTTGAACAGTAGATAGATACGATTGGTGTCATGTAAACATCAGTTGATTACATAGAACATGATCAAATGACAGAGTTGGTTTCTGGGTAATCAAGGGGCTTTTTTCAACATGTACAGTAAATCAGGACAAAAGGGGAAATAAAATAGAAAATGACGACGTTCAATACTGGAATCTGGCTGGTGAGTTTATAGTGGAGGCTAACCTGAACCTCGTCTAATCTTAACATTAAGTAATCATAACATGTCGGCACAAGAAAGGTGCAAATGATATAAAACTGTGACGTAAAATGTTTAACAGCTAAATATTTGTTTGTTGGGATACAAACAGCAGCACTGACTGGATGCAGACCGAGTATAGAAATACCTTCCTACATCTGTCAGTGCTGCTCTCAACAGCAGTCACAGGCAACAGGACGACAGTCGCTCGTAATAGACACAGATCCATAGATTTACATGATGATGTCTGCTTTAAGTTGTGGTGACTTCTTATGGAGACTCGAGGCTTTGCTGGTAGGTCAGCGTGGTAATTAGAGGCACCTGTTTGTGTACAAAACTTGCATAAAAAGGAATCGGGTCATTCAGTGCAGTACAAAACAGTGTAACTTAAAAAAAATGAAAGGAACAGGAAATCACACGTCAGCATAGCCACCAAAACAACTCCTCTGGATGATATCGAGTCCTTCTGATTATTGTGCATCAAGAAAAGGTGCTCTGAAACAAGACGATAGATCAGTACACTATTGGAAGTTTGAGAAAATATATATTTTGAAGTTATATGGAAGAACAAGATGGCTTAATGGGCTTTGAAGTTATTCTCTGTTAAAGTGGGAGACGGTGGCAATTCTGATATCTGGTTATTTGACGTCCCTCACTCCGCAGACTTGGTTCCATTGAAGTCGCTTTGGGAGTCGGCCTCCTCCTCGGAGGCGTCTTCGACCACCCGTCGGCCGCCGCCGCCCATACGCCGAGTTGTGCCGCCGAAGGAGGGCTCGTTTCCACGCCTAGAAGTGCCACAGAGACGGACACGGATACAAACCGACACATATCCCAACAGTGAGAGGAGCGGTTATCTGATGGCTTATGAGCTGGTTAAAGTTTGAAAACCACTCTTGTGTTGATGAAATACAGAATGTACAGTAATGTGCTGTGGTTACAGATTAAGCACGCCGGTTATCTTTGTAACTCATTTGACTCCTGGCTCAGGAAAATGAGTTCGGTTTATGGCAATTAAACCAAGCTCTGAGGAAAATATGGCCACCAGTCAGAAATTGGTGGAATGGAAAGCTCACTCGCTACCCAACATTTTAGTTTTTCCAAGGAAATCGTGGTAGGCTGATGAGCCATATTTCTCTCAGTTAGGCTCATAGAAAGAAATGATAGCATTGAGAGTGCACGGGGGGATGAGAAGTTATGGTAAGTTAATAAGAAATGGTGATGGGGCAACTTTTAGGCGCAGAGGTACCTGCTGTGTTACTCCTTGGGTTCAGGGTTGCCTCTGGAATAGAGATGGACACCATTGTTTGTGCTCAGTGAAGGCCACCAAACTAAATTCTACTAACATGCTACTGCTTTGAATGTGTGTTTACAACCCTGTGAATACGACTGTAGTGACAACGTACTCTTTAGCACTAAAATATGTATGTTGAGTTTAATTATTTAGTGTGAAACGATACAGAAATACACAGACACCCTCCTGATTGTGACTATTTACCATTCTGTACTGCCTACTGCAGTATCTGTGTCCTCTTGGAGCGTCACAGGAATAAAAAGAAGAAGAAGGAAGGACAGACTCTTTGGCCCTTTGTTGTACCTGAGTTTGCTCTTGAGAGAGTTGACCTCGCGGCTCATGGCGTCGCTGGCCTCGGTGGCTTCATCCAGCTCCCGCTGCAGCTTCCTGCGGGCGGCTGTAGCGCGCTGAGACTCCTCCTCTGACTCCTCCAGCTGCCGCTTCAGCTGCTTCATGCGGGTAGTTGACTTTTCTGCCTGGTGAGCGAACAGAGGAAATATACAGACTTGGTACTCTTTCATCCCAACTAACTGTCCCTGTGCACTGGACTCCAAATAGCCATCCGCTCAAAAACATTGACGTCTGTGAACAAATGAGCATGGCTGTGCAGAGTGATCGCACCTGGTCTTTGTACTGCTCCGCCTGTTTGCGTTCATCTTCCACCTGCATCAGCAGTTCCTTGAGCTTCTTGTCCTTCTGGCGCACAGTCTTAGCCGACGCCTGCTTCTCCCTGAGAGAGGACAAAAGAGTTCAGAGGTTAACACGAGTTTAACTGTAGAAAACTGCTCTGTTTGTTTGAAGTGAACCATGAAGTTCCATGTGAGTTTAGGACACACATTGATGCTACGGTTATTGCTGGAAGATGCAAATAAATTCTTTGTCAATTAGGTTTTAGATGGAATTTGATCAGATTTCTCTGTTCCCGACCTGTTCTCCTGCTCCAGCTGCTCCTCCAGTTGTGCCACTTTAGCCTCCAAGGAAGAGATAGAGGACTTGAACTTGGACTTGACCTGGTTCTCCATCTCCTGGAGCTTTGCCTTCAGCTCCTTGTTCTGGCGCTCCATCTGCTGCCGGGCGCTCTCGTTCTTCTGGGAGGTGCTGCGCTCTGTCTGCAGCTCGTTGCTCAGCTGATCCGTCTGTATGCATGCAAGGAAAAAAGGGTGAGGCCTCTGCACATTTTGAGCCCTTTATGACTCCGGTAGCTGCTACTGTCTGGTCACCTGCTGCGTGCTCTTCCTCAGCCGGTCGTTGAGGATCTCCATGTTGCTCTGCTCTTCCTCCAGCTCCTCCTCTAGCTGGGAGATCTTAGCTTCCAGACGGCGTTTCTCATCTGCCAAGGCGGACCTGTACACAGAAACAAGTGTGACCATCACTTTGTCTGCGGCGTTCATTTCACAGACAAAGGCAACGGTGAAATCTCCACCCACTTTCCAGAGGAGTTGCTGGCCAGCTCATCAGATAGCTCGTCTCTTTCGGCCTCCGCCTGCTTCCGTGCTCTCTCGGCTGCAGCCAGATCCTAGAAACATGCTAGAGATTAAATCTTTATTTCAAGCCTCTAATCTCAAACAATTTGCTTGTTTGGTATCGGCTGTGTTACCTCCTGTATCTGCATGAGCTCAGCTTCCAGACCCTTGGCTTTCTTCTCGCTCTCCTTTGCGGTGGTTAGCACCTCTTCTCTGGCAGCGTGGGCATCTTCCAACTCCCTCTGGTAGTCCTTCATCTGCGCCTGGTGGGAGAAAGAGAAACGGAAATAAGGAGTGCATCAGAATGGGATTTATTCACCAGGTATATTTACGGTACAGCACTACCCGGAGCTTTGACCTGATTGTGGACGCAACGCTCCCAAAAATCCCATTTATTAGTTACCCAATATTTAGTTTAGTAAAATGGTACGTTAGATGCGTTAAGTTCACACGTCCTACATGGAATAACAAAAAGAAGGAAATGATATCTGCATCTAAAATCAGATAAAATGAAATCTAAAATAAAATGCTGCTGCATTCCATCCGTCCCTTCACTCTCACCTGGAGCTTGCGGAGCTGTTTGATGGCCTCATCCCGTCCCTTACTGGCCGTCTCAATTTGTCCCTCCAGATCTTTCATGTCCGTCTCCAATTTCTTCTTGGCTGCTGTCGCCAGGGCCCTCTGCTTACGTTCATCCTCCAGCTCCGTCTCCAACTCACGGACCTGCAGTAGGTATTCATCATCGCTTAGATCAGTGGTTCCCAAACGTCTTCACATCAAAGACCGACACAAACTAGAGCACGGACCCCCATTGATACGATTTTGTCCCGTTTTTGCTGGGGACCCCTGGAACCCACCCAATGACCCCGACGGTCCCCCGACCCCATTACCTGCTTGACAAGCTGTCTCTTCTTCTCCTCTCCCATCTCATCTCGTCCCTGGAGGTCTCTGTCAAACTGGGCTTTCAGGGCCTGCATGTTGACCTCCAGACGCAGCTTGGCGTCCTCAGCCGCCTGCAGCTCGTCCTCGAGCTCCTCCAGCTGGGTCTTCATCTCTTCCACCTGGGCCTCCAGACCTCGTTTGGACTTCTCCAGCTCATGGACCTGCCATCAATATATAGTCACATTAACTACTATATTTTGGTGTAAATAGCATCAAGCAATGAGAGCAGTCAAACCATGGACTTTCAGCCTCAAACACTTCTTGTCCGTCAGTGATGTTTTTAATGAAAAAATGTTCCGGCACTAACGTTTTTCCCCACATCATCCTTGGAGCTGATCAGGTCCTCCATCTCCATCCTCAGGGTCTTGTTGGCTCTCTCCAGCTCTTCTCTTGAACCCTGGGCCTCATCCAGAGCTCTCGCCAGGGACAGAGCCTTGGTCTCCTTCTCTCTGGCCTCGGCTTCAGCTCGGTCTCTCTCATCTGCATATTTACTGGAGATACTCTTCTCCTCCGCCAGCATCTGGAGACCAGAGAAGAGGGAAAACCATGGATACAGTTTCTTATTATATAAGTAGTATTGTTATGACAGTTATCTCTTAGTGCTGACCTGGTCAAACTTCTTCTGCTTCTTTTCCAGGTTGGACACATTCTGTCTCTGGTTGTCCAGGTCCATCAGCGTGTCCTCGAGCTCCTGCTGCAGGCGATTCTTGGTCTTCTCCAACTTATCATACGCAGAGGCCTTCTCCTCAAACTGGGTGTTTGCTGCCTCCAGATCTCTTTGCAGACGTTTCTTACCTTCTTCCAGCAGCTCGGTGTTTCCCGTCATTTCGTCGAGCTTCTTCTTCGAATCTGACAACTGTGTATGGAAGAAGACTTTAAGAAACTGAAATTTCTCCCTAATGTAAATAAGCAACCCCTAGTTTGAACTCTGACCTGGATGTTGAGGGTGGACACGTGTCTCTCCACGTTCCTCTTGGCCTCCATCTCCTCTTCAAGCTGCTCCTGCAAGTTATTCCTGTCGTCTTCCACTTGCCGCAGTTTTGTAGAGAACTGCAGTTTCTGGCGTGTCTCCTCAGCCAGCAGCTCCTGTGGCAGCACACCATGTCAAAGGTCAATGCTTCGATTCTGACCTTTTGTCAGGAAGCATTGTGTGGTGTATTTAATTGTCACAGTAAAGGTAACATGTAGACTGTATGGGGATTATATCATGTGCTGTTTCAGCTCTAAAAGCTCTGCTAAATGTCCAGTTACCTGTGAGTCTTGGAGTTGGGAGGTAAGGCTGGAAACATCTTTGCTCAGTTTGATGTTCTTGCCCTCTGCTTCATTCAGTAGGTTTGTCACACTCTCCAGTTCAATCTGTATCAAGACAAAGATGAGGTTTCTGGGACTTTCATCTTCAACACATCAGTCTGGTAGCTTTTAAAGATTCATGTTTTTGTATGTGCAGTACTGATATAGCTACTGAAAGTAATTTACAGTGGTCTTCGAGCAGCGCTCTCCCAGCTCGGCCTTCTGCTTCTCGCTGTCGGTGAAGCGTGACTGTAGATCTGTCACCTGACCTTCCAACTTCTTCCTCTTGTGCTCCCCGTCTTGTTTGGCCTGGTTGAGTGAGCGCACCTCTATGGTTAAATCTGATGTCTCCTTCTCCAGAGCTTGTTTGGCCTTCTCCAGGGTTGACTTCACCTGAGCAAGAGAGAGAAAAAACATCCTGTGTATTGCATAGGAAAAAAAAGCCTTTCAGAACCAGTATGAACTACATAAACAAGCTAAATGACACTGTGTTAATGACGCAGGCGTACTCGTTTGGACTGCTCCAGCTGGTCTGTGAGCTCCTCCACAGCCTGGGTGTGTTTCTGCCTCATCTCCTGGACTTGGGACTCGTGGGTCCGGTTCTCGTCATCGATGGCTTTCTTCAGCAGGTTCACCTCCTGCTCACGTTTTGCCCTGGATGGATGGACCGTGCAGATGTTTGTTTGTTTTACAGATATGGCAAAGCTATCGCTTCTGTTTTACACCTTTCTTCTACAGGAACGTTCTAAGAACAAGGCAATATTTACGTTTAACAACGTAATATTAATTTTACCATTGCCATACATTCTTAATAAGTAATAACTTTATATCATTATATTTGTATTTGTCAGTGTCGTATGACCGACCTAAGTTCCTGCTGTGTGGCAGTGGTGTCCAAAGTGTCCTCTAGCTCAGACTTGAGGGCCTCCAGCTCCTCCCCGAGGTCCCGTTTGATCTTCTCTGCTTTGTTCCTCGACACCCGCTCAGAGTCGAGGTCCTCCTGCAGGTCGGAGATGTGTCCCTCCAGCTCTCTGATCTTCTTCAGAGCGTTGTTCTTCTGAGCCGTCTCATCTTCTAACCTGAGGAGGAAGAAGAGTGCATCGAGGAGGATATTTGTTAACATGATAGAATTGCATCCAAGAAGTTAAACGTTGAAGGTGCTGCTCTGCCTCCGATGAATTAAGTTACTGGGCTCTGTAGATTCAGGCGTATTGTAGATGAAAGCTGTAAATGGGTTCTACTTTTGTCACTTGTGGACTTTACCTGGCCAAGGCGTTCTGTAACTCCTCCTCCTTCTTTGCGAGCTGGGCTTTGAGGTCAGCGATCTGGGCCAGCAGGTCGGCGATCTGCTCTTGCATGTCATTCGACTCTGCTTCTAACTTACGCTTAGCCTTATCCAGCTCCTGTCGACCCTTCTCTTCCTTTTTCAAACGGACTATAAGTACAGCAGAGAGATGACAATAAGAATACATATTTAGTATGTGTCCGGTTGTGACAATAAGATTTTGAGGGTGTTAATACATGGTAACAGATGATTACCCTCTAGTTCAGAGATCATGGACTCGTGTTTATTCTTGAGCTTGGTGAGGTTCTTTGACTTCTCCTCTTCCTCTGCCAGGTTGGAACTGAAGTCTGCAATCCTCTCCTCCATCAGCTTCCTCTCCTACAAAACACAAAGTAGGTAATCTATTTGCCGAAGTCCACTTTCTCCTTTTGACATAGTAAGTCTCTTAATAAGTGACTCAGATAAACGCTCTTTGTCCACACTTACCTTCAGCAGCTTGTTGTTCTGGTCCTCCATCACCAAGACGTCGTCCTCCAGCTTTTTGACCTTCCCCTCACAGGTAACCTTCTCCAGCTGCAGCTTTTGACGGGCATCTTCCTCCTCCTCCAAATGTTCTTCCAATTCCTACAAGAACAAAATGGCAGCATTCACCTTCTGCTGCCATTTCCTCCCATTATCAACACTAAGTTAACAACAAGAAGCAGATGTGTAGACCTGCATCTGCTGTTGCATCTTCTTCTTATCCACTAACAGCCCCTGAGCACGTTCTTCCTCTTCATCCAGTCTCGCCTCCATCTCATGGAGGATCTCCTCCAACTCCTGTTTCTTAGACGCCAGGCGAATCCTCATCTCCTCGGCCTCGGCATACAGCTCTGTCTCTGCTTGAAGCTGCTCCTGCAGTGTGTTTCTCTCCTCCAAAAGCTGGAGCAAACGGATCAGATAAACATGGGCTCAGCTTCATTGGTAGACCTTTAAAAAGGAGCTTATTCTTACTAGCTTGGTTTCACTCTTGTATTAAATGAAACACTGAAAAGATTTCGAGATTTCGTCCTTTACCGATGTGTGTTTCAAGGTGATCTCCTTCAGCTCAGATTCAGACTTTACAGCAATTTCTTTGGCTTTCAGCAGCTCTTCGTCCTTCAGACCCATCTCCTCCTCCTGGCGGGTCACTTGCAGCAGAGGCTTGACCTGTGGTTCAGGAGGACGGGCATCATCACATTTTTAAAATGGGGTGAAGGCGATATAAGGCTGAGTTTGTAATTTACTAAAGTACATGAAGAACGCATTCTCCCACTAAATTAAAAACATTAGAAAAGCCTCAAAAACTATGTTGTACTGTGATTTTGTTGCAGAATGATTAGTTGACCTTTGTGAAGAGCCTCCACCACTGCCAGTTCCTCAGTTTGAGGTAGGCAGCACAGTTCCTCTGGATCACTTTCATGGCTGTGAGTTGCTGTTGTCTCTTGGCAAATGCCCTTTAGAAATACAATGAAACCAATATACCATGTATGATACAAAGCAATGTGTTTCTAATGTATAGTGATAAAAACAGTAAAAAAAGTACAAAAGAAGTTATGAAAGCCTCCTCCACTGCTACAAAATACTGTCTAAAAGACAGTTTCATTAGATAAGTGAGAGGAGGCTTGTGTATTCATACCTTCTGGCCAGGAACCCTCTAGCCTGGGACTGGAAAGCAATGATGACCACAGTGATCTTCAGATCTCTCTCCTCCTCCAGCTGGGCCAGCACTCCTGTGCGGAAGAAGATCTTACTCAGTCCGATCCTGTACAGGTTGGGGTCCAAGTCCAGATGCTTGATCTACACAGACAGGAGATCAGTGAGAAAAAGGAGGCTCACACACTGTATGAAAACTTAAATGAACATTTTGTGAACCTATGTGTTTACCATGAGGCAGCAGGCTTGTTTGCCATCCATGAAACCTTTGGGGATAGCACTAGCAGCCAGGATCTCATAACTATAAGACAGGAAAGAGACACAGATATGCTTAGTAAGGTTTCCAAATATCATAATCTTTAGAGACACTTTATAAGTTAGTGAGTTTCCTCACCGCTGGCGAAACTCCTGGAAGACTATTCTGTTGGGAAATCCTTGTCGGCAGATTCTGATCCCCTCCAACACACCGTTGCACCTCAGCTGCTCCAGGACCAGGTAAGCATCCAACTTCCCGGACTGAGGGGAACAGGATTGAAGTCTTAATACACTGGGTTTTATGAAGGAATCACACATATCGTATATAAATCATGTTACGGGTTTGATTGTTCCATAAGGCTACACAAGAAAGCGCTGGATTTTCTTTTATTTCTTTCAAAACATCCATATCTAAACTAATTATCCTACAGGGAGCCAGAAAGTTCACCACTGGACAGATCACCAGTCTACCACTGAGGCCAACACATAAAGACAGGTGACATCGGCCTCCTGTTAAACACGATGACTGGGCAAACAAGTTATTTCATAGACTGCATGCCTTGCCAAGTTACTAGTGTTAATATAGTAAATAGTCTTTCTTTACCCTCTTCTCGTGGTTGGGGATGATGCATCTGACGAAGTTGGGCTGCGTGTTGTGCAGTGTGGTCATGAGTTTGGCCAGAGACTCCTTGTAGAGCTGTCCCACCGTGCGGAACATTCCCTTCTTGGTCTTTGAGGCGCTCGGCATGGAGCTGTCCGTCATCTTGGCTATTGTGTCGAGACCCACCACTCTGTCCGCTGAAATAGACGACACATCATCATATTCATGTGAAAAAAAGCGTGTTCACTACCGACTGTAATGTTGCTATAGCAGTGTGTTTCACTTTATTCTGTTTTAATGATAGTGACATCTTGCACAGAGACAGGAAAGGGAGGGGAAAGAGCGAGGGGATGACATGCAGCAAAATCTAATTTCATCGGTGTCACTGCACTGAAATATTTAATTTATTAATTTCGTGCGTTAACGTGTTTTCTGTACAAGTTGACAGTAAGTCATGTTTGGCTAAAACCAGAGATCTCACAATCTTTCCAGAGGTCCTGCACGAACTGGCTGGAGGAGTTGTTGAGCAGCGATGTGACGTTGTCATTTAGAGGGTCCATGTTCTTTGTCAACCAGGCTGTGGCATTATAGTCCACCTACAACATCAATGTTAGTTGAGCTTCACTTAAAAATATTATCTTACATGTCAGCAATCATCGCAGCGATATTGTTTTCAATCATTTAACCCAAATTACAACGCAACAGGAGCGTATGAGGACGCCATAGCATGCTTTATCGTATTATACACACATCCAATCATACTCACCCTCCCTGCATAATGGAAGAGAGAAAACTCTGTCTTGTCTTTGAGCTGTTTAGGTTTGGCAAATTTCACATGGTTCCCTTGTGTGTTCATGAGTTTCTCCACAAAGGAGACATCTGTGGCTTTGGGAAACCAGCACTCCTCATCCAGCAGAGCCAGGATGCCTGGAGGGTTGTTCTGCAGAGAATGTAGTGATTACTGACTAACATGTAGATTAAGACACATCATACTGGATCACATGTGTGCACCAGGCAGGAGAACATACTTGGTTTGACCTATCAATGAAGTGGATTTAAATGACATTGTGCTTCTATTGTCTCGAGGCCACTCACCGGTCTCTCGATGAGCTCAATGCAGGGCTGCAGGTCGAGGCCGAAGTCGATGAAGTTCCACTCGATGCCCTCCCTCTGGTACTCCTCCTGCTCCAAGATGAACATGGTGTGGTTGAAGAGCTGCTGCAGCTTCTCATTGGTGTAGTTGATACACATCTGCTCAAACGAATTGTCCTGCAAAAAACAAAAAACAGAACTCAACATACATATAATACATGAAAATGTTTGTGTCTTTTGTGTTTATTACAGGTATAATATGCAGGAATTTTCCACAAAACAGCGTATAGACTCATGCAAAAGTAATCCCTCTCAGCTTATTAATGTCTGATTCAAGAACATGTTCCAAACCTCAAAGATCTCAAAGCCGGCGATGTCGAGGATCCCCAGGAAGGAGGCCCCCTGGCGTTTGGTCTTGTCCAGGGCCTTGTTGACTCGGCCCAGGATCCAGCGGAAGAGTCGCTCAAACACAGCTTTAGCCAGAGCTTCAGTGGCAAAGTCAGCCTAACAAATACACACAAAGCAGTACATTTCTAAATGACAGGGTTGGGATGTGGTCATTGAATTAAGTATTTGTATTATTGTTCTTAGTGTTTCACACAGTGCACTTCCTGTAGTACCTGCTCTTTGGTCTGTGCCTTCTGCACCACCTCTCTGCCCACTTTGATCCGAGGGGTGAGGATGGCACGGGTGAAGTCTGTCACATTGATGCCCTGCAGGTGACACACCTTCTGGGCCGCTAGAGAGAGAAGACATGAATGCTGTTTCTGTTTTTGTACATGTACTGCTGTAGATACGATTTGGAGTGAAGTTTATATTGGTCACAAGAGATGTGAGAAGTGTCTGACCGGTGTTGTCTGGCATAGTGGCCTGCTCCTGGTTCCTCTCTTTCTTGAACTCAATGTTTCCCAACTGCATGACTGTGGAGCACACCTTCAGGATATCTGAAACACAGGGACGTGAGAGTTAGCATCAAAGAGAACCCGCAGTGGCACCGCCAAGCAGCCCGTCATACTCTCGCCAAGCAGAGTCAAGATCGCTGATACCGATTCTCTCCTCGTCGGTGAAGCCCATGATCTTCATTGCCTCCATGGTCTCTTCATACATCTCATCGTCCTCCTGGCCGGTGACTCGAACGTGACCCGAACTGAGGAAGCGGTAATTGCTGAAGGACTCCAGAAGAAGCTCCTCTGAAATATACAGCACACAACGTCAAACATTTCATGAATGACTGCTTAACTTTCTGTGAATCTGACGGTGACGTTGACCACACGTGGTAGGTCAACCTGCAGTAACGGTCCAGCAGGATGTAATATTACCGATTACGCTTCAACTCACCACGTTTCTCCTGGGCACCAGCAATCATGTAGTAGAAGATGTGAAAAGCTCTTTCTGTCTTTGCTTGTCTGATACAGCGAGACTTCTCCAGCAGGTCTGAGAGTTTCAGCTGTTAGAGAATACACACGGACACTGAGGAAGGTTTCACAGACCAAATCAACTGTTCAGGCCCCATGCCAAGATGTTCAGTGCCATTTCCTGTCTAGTCTGCCTGTTTTAAAACTTTGAATGACATAAACACATTTGATAAGGGCCTTATAGTTAAGTATATATACTATAGGCTAACTTAAGCTAAAGAAAATACACCTCTTGGATTAGATACTGAATTGATACTAAATATGAGATATACTTCTTAAGGCCTTTCTCTAACAAGAGCGTGATGAACCCCCACAGACAGGATACAAGTCTCAATGTTGGCTCCAACGATGTAGCCGGTCACATCAAAGTTGATGCGGATGAATTTACCCTGTGAGACAGAAGATGTTACAGTTAAAATGCTCTGATTAACAAAACAGGCCCTAAAGAATCACATCGGATACAAAATGACTTCTCCTTCTGAAAATAGCAAACTCACAAATCGAGAGGAGTTGTCATTTTTGATGGTCTTGGCATTTCCAAAGGCCTCCAGGATGGGATTGGCCTGCAGGAGCTGCTTCTCCAGCTCCCCCTAGTGACAACAGCGGTACACAGAAACATCACAATGACACACTGATGGGTTGCTGGAGGCGGAGTGCAGCACTGTAGCTGGTGATCAGTGGGGATGAAGTGGTTCAGGGTGGGTATGGGCAGCGGAAGGTTGATCAGAGGATTATCACTGATCTGTTTACGACATGAAGGAGTTAATCCATAAACTTCCTGAGAGGTAAATCTACATGTTGCTTTGATATGACAGTATAACTCCTTCCTAATCGTCTTTGACTTTCTTCAGTATCTTACGTAACACAGACACGTGGCCTGAAGACCTTTCCATCAGAAAGACAAAGTGTTAAAACGAGGAGAAGCTGCTGTTGCTGGTGTGGAAACAAAGAGAGAGAGAGAGAGAGATGGACGTAAGTGAGGTTATGTTAGGAGAGACGCGGCATCTAAACCTTTTTGACATTGCAAAACCTTTGATGATTCCTGCCAAAGTATTTGCATTCAATGTGTTGGAAAATCAAAATGATTGTGATTCACAAACAGCCTGCTGGAGATGTGATTTGCTTCCAGCGTGACTGGTAGGTGGCGCTGGGTGATGGTCAGTAAATGAGGCAGACACTCCTTCACTCTGCATCGAGCTAATCCACCTGATCAAAGGGGTCTGTGTCAGCCTAGCATCGAGGTCAGGTGCTGGAGATCTCTACCTTAAAAATACTCCCTTCAGCTACCCTGTAAACAAGCTAAAGCCAGGCAGAGGAGAGGGGCACGAGTGGTGTGTTAACATTGTAATCAGAAATGGCAACGGTGAGACGAGAACAATGATGAAGATTAATGATGGACGCGTTCAGACATTTGCTGACTTCATAAAGGTTGATCGTGAGGTCTTACTTCACATGGTACTTTTTTTTAAAACAAGGTGTTAATTTCTCTAAACTCGTTTAGAGTCATTAAAAGTCAATCTTTTTTATGTTTAAGGAAAAACTGGAAAGATACAGACCAGCTGAAGAGGAGCAGTTCAGAGTTGGCAGAGCAGAGAGGAGGGTCTTGTTCATTACGTCACTGGAAGAAAGAAGGGAGAGAAAAGAGAAACAGAGTGCAGCAAGAAAGCAAAAGAAAGCTGAAGGGAAGGATTGTTCTTAAACACTGTAAATAAAACGCTCAAGCAGATAACTAATGAGCAGCTGGCTGAGTCAAAATAGTGCCTGAGGAAGTGAGAGCAGAGAAAAAGAGATAGGCCCAATGCTGTTTCTTTTTAGGCGAGGTACGGAGGAACCTTTGAGTCTTACAGCAATCTGTACATCGTTTCCTCTGTGGCAGACACCCGGAGGGGGGCTGGAGCCAATAGCGAGTGGAAGCATCGCTTTGACCCACTAATGAATCCCTCCGATACCGTCACCAACGCCAGAGCAACACCACAAACCATCAACGCCTCGTCAGACGACTGCGACCCCATTTTACTCATCCTGACTTGAACGCCGCACCGCAGGGCGAATGTCAGGTGAGAGGAGGAGGAGGAGGAGGGAACGGAGAGGAAGGGTGGGGAGGTCGGTGTTTAATAGATCAGAACAGGACATGGGCATGCTCACACTGTGCTCGTTGATCCGTGAGAGACCCTGTCACTGCCAGGGAGGCTCCAATCTCACCTCCGCTGGCAGTGAAAGGGTGTTCATGAGAGGATGGATGACACAAAACTCAACACGATAAACCAGTTCAGGAGGATGAAAAACACTACACGTCCTTCAGTGAACACTCGGCAGGTTGGAAAAGTGACTGCGAGTCAGTACCAGGATGTTGGTCATGCAGTCTAGATCAGCTGTTGTTGGGTAAGTTACAGACACGACGAATGTTAGAGTAAACACCTTCTAACTCAAGAGCGGTAAGATGTGGGATCTCGACCCTTGGTGTTGACAAATCATTACAAACAGAAACACTATATTTGGGTAACTCAGTGATGCTGTCTTCATGCACTTTTCTAACCTAAGGAAGAGACACACACAAACACTACACACAAAAACACACTCCAGGCATTCCCCTTTACTCACGTAGGCAAACTGTGTTCCTGATTGTTGCTATTTGGAGGAAATGGCGATATAAAAGGATTAAAGCGAGCAGTTCCCTGCATACGTTGAAGAGTGAGGGAACTGGCTGACACATCCAAACGTTTAATAACAACATGATCTCTTCACACAGATACTTACAGCACTGCTGTCCTTCTTGCCTTTATGCGAGGAGGCCACGACAGCCAGATACTGGATGACCTTCTTGGTGTTCTCCGTCTTGCCAGCTCCAGACTCTCCACTGGAGAAGAAAAAGCGAGAGGGGGATTAAAAGATACAGAAAGAGCAAGACGATAAGCAGCACTGACAGGTACTCTGTTCACAGTTCAATAACCCGGTTTAATTGAATGGAAATGTCTGTCCAATGTCTGACTCAAAGCATAATGTTATTGTTCAGTCTGCCTACTACACAGATCCTTTTACCAACTATCATGTTCATAATCCACCTATTTAGTGAGGTCATTTAACATTTCTAAATGAACCCTTTCCTCTTATTTTAGAGCTTTAAAGAAATAGTTTGAAAACAGAAAGCATGTTTTTTTTTTGGCATTTCTGACATTATTTGATGGTAAACAGTGTCGAGATAGATGGACATAGATAACACAGGTGGTATGTGCCTTAAGTCTTAAATTAGTCTTCATGCTAAGCTAACAGGCTGCTCTAGGTACTCTCTATGCAAGAAAGCGAATAAATGTATCGTAAACAATGTCGATATGTTCCTTGAAATAATGGCCAAACACTTCATGGAAACATAATCAGTGTGTGTATATAGCTGGAATAAAACCTTATAACATATACTAAGTTATTAAGAGTTCTATGACAAATACTCTCAGACTAGTTAAAGATGTAGGACCTTTTTAAGAGGCATTTTATAACTCAAACATTTTTAAACCGAAGCAAGAGCACATTGTTTGCAGAAAATGATCCTGGATACTTGAATGATACCAGAGCCATCAGCCAGCAGTCCAACACATAGACACATCCTTCCATAAAAGGCATGCGATGCTCCGTGTGTCAGGGCTTGGCAGCCCTGAGAGGAATCTAGTTCCTCTGTCCTGTTCAGGTTTGTAAGGACACATGACAGCCAGGCTCCTACTGTAGGGGGCTGTTAGTGCAGAATAAAGTCTGATGGGAGTTTTTCCTCCCGACGGTCCATCAAACTGTCTCTTCCTGTAAGTCCTGCTTACCATCTGTACAGCCTTCACTGACACTCATGAGATTATTTGAAAGGATTGAATGGATTAAAATTCCATCAGAAGTAGCATATTGCTAATGTTCAGATGTGTAACTATGTTTTATCATGATTTTGGAAAATGTTTGCTCTTCTTCTTGTAAAATATTGAATATTTAAAAACTTTATGAAAAAATAAAAGAGTGAGTTGAGTGTGCATCCTGTGATGGGATCTGTGGAGGCCATATTTTATTTTAAGAAGAGTTACACACAAGGTTGAGAACAACAGTGCAGACAACACAAGCAGTGTCCTCAGTGTCCTGCAACTTTACGCCCACTAGGTCTATTCCGTCAGTCCTGCCTTTCACACACATGCAATGGATACTCGACCAAGGAAACTGATGACCCTGCTGAGATGAAATGTCAACATCTCAAAACTGGATTTAGCAGCAGGCTCCCAGCTATTTCCCATGACAAATTCTTGCTAGAATTACTAGAATACACACGAATGCCTGTAAAAGCAAGCGAGGTGTCACTTCAATTGCTGCAAAGCATGAGACTACAAACTCCATTTCTTTAAAGTTTCACAAGTCTCCCATGACAGCATATTAACAAACACTTATAAACCTCATGATTTAAAGAGGTCAGGTCAAGATGAAGGATTGCTGTAAAAACAATACCAAAGAAGAACATACGGTGCAATGAGACACATGTAAACACACATGCAGGAGGAGCATGTCATACATGACATTCCACGTATTGCAGCAGAAACATTTCTCCCATATATGGCTCCAGAGGCCTGCTGAGAATGAGACCAGCTGTAGCTCAAACTGAAATCTGTAAGTGATTGTGTGGACCTGACTCACGTTCCACAGAGAAGACAGAGTTTGTGTTGCAGCTCTGTTGTATCACAGGACTCACAGTTTATAACTTTAAACTGGTTTTAAATAGTGCTTCGTATCAAACATCTTCACGTTCACCAGAACTGTAAACAAATACCTCCCCGCACACAGAGACCGGGATAAATACTTGCAAAGAGAGCTTGATAGTTGAGGAAATGGTCTGATGAGATCAGAGAATTTGCAGCATCCTGGCATCTGTACAATGTGGAGTAGAGAGAGCCTTGAGGGGGAGAAGCCCTTTCCTCTCATCCCCTTTACTGGCACAACTGGATGCTGAGCAGCAACGGTGCTACTGTTCACTCACAGCTAATACGGGAGATACTGCGATCTGGATGTTAAACTGCTCAGCTCCTCCATACTAAAACAAATCGCTGAGTACGTGACGTTGTTTTCTATGAATTAAAGTAAAGTTCAGGCCAGTCCAAATATTTAAGCATGTTGCTGCTGCACAAAATGAGGCCCTCTATCCCTGGATGTACAATGGATGTCAAAGGTCTTAATAATTGGTTTGAAAAAAGAAAAAAGAAACAAACAAAATGGAGCCCAAACATTTGGAGAGCTAATCTGGTCCTCCCATCAGCAGGCAGGGCACACTTCCTGACCGAGGGTCTGAGAAGAGAGCGAGGCCACAGCCCTCTGGGACGCATTCACGCTCATTACGTTTAGCTCCATTTGAGTACAACACAATTTACTGCAACATTATCTAACAGACAGTCCCATCTTCACAAAATATCTCAGTTATTTCATGCTGGTTGAGAGACTGGCTGCTGAGAGACCAGAGAGGTATCTGATTTGTTTCACTGCGTGTTTACACATTATGTAACTGTTCTTCCACACAAACACGCAGATAAACACGCAGGGCTTTCTGCTACCGTTGATGAGACGTCCAGGAGAAAGGTTAAGGAGAGAGGGTGAGTTTGGAGGTGACAGATGTTTTACTTACGTGCAGAGAATGGACTGGTCCTCACGATCTGCAGACACAAAGAAAGTTTATAGCGTCAGACAGGTTGTATGACGACTCGTTCACAAATATACGGTGAGTGAGTGTCCAGATCACTTGTAAAGGCATACATGTGGTAAACCAAAAGAATCTGCAGTGACCACTACAAATATGCAATTTTATATTATGTATTATTTTCTTTTTCCCCAATGTTTGGTGACTTGTGAAACCACAATCCTTCCTCCAGAAATAAAGATCAATCTCGTGTTAAACTGAAGACACCAGCTGGGACTTGGTTCAAAGCTGAGAGGAGGCTCAGTGATGTAAAGAAACACGCAACTCCCACAAATACTTTGATTTTTAACTATGAAAATCAACTCTGAATGTGCTTAGCAATGAGTCATTACATCGGCTGCAGAAATGCTCCTGGGAGAATACAGTGAGTCCATGTAAGGCTTCTTTGTAACTGTATCCTTCAATACAAAGTGCTCCTGGGGGAGTACAGGGAGTACCGCTGAGAGAACAGATCACTTTGCTCCCAGTTTAACATGAAACCTCTCCGTGAGTGACACCTGAAAGCTTCGCTGCTAACGACTCCTCGTCCTCAAACGGTGAAGAGCATCATTAATATGCAGCGTCATCATTTTCATACAGTGATTTATTATGTTGTGTTACAGTGTGCAGCCGGCCCTGAACTGTAAACTTGACTTTGGCTGCTGTTCTACTGGATCCATTCCGTACATACACACACAATGCAGCACTTCCTAATTAAGGCAGAAGGGAAAGAGAGAGAGAGAGAGAGAGAGAGAGAGGTGGCCAGAGTCGTGAGCTTTTGTAAAACATCCAAAAACAACACTCAGTCTTGCGCCAGAGACTCAACGAGAAGAGACACTGCAGAAATATTACGAATATTTTTGTGACACTGATGGTTCAGATTAAGTAAAACTCAAAATCTGAAGACAGGAGAGTGTCGATGTCTCTGCCCCTGTCTGGCAAACACAAAGAAAGGCACATCAGTCACCTGCTGCAGTGAGACGTTGAAGGGGACAGCAAACTCCCTGCGGGAATTTCAATTTTTTTTTTTCTCCTGGACATCAAAGACTGAGGCACGATTTGGGAAGAATGGGATCTCAGCCAAGATTGCAGGAAGAATGTCTCAAAGCTCAGGCGAGTTATCTGGATCTGCTGTTGCTCTGCACCACTTCCACTCTAACATGTGAACTGCTCATACTATAACTCTCGGTGTCAACATCCTGCATCATTAGTCACTACTTCATGGGAAATCCCACTAATACATCAACAATAACAACTGTCTGCCAGCCACAGTGTGACACAACAAAGGCTCAAAAGGGTTCATAGATGTGTAGATGTAGTCTTAACCTGTTGGTAGTCGAGGACTCTTTTGTGCAGAGTCTTATTGAAATAATTCATACTGAGACCATCTTGAAGCTTTATGTTTATGTACGTTCTTCATGATGCTACAGACAGTATATAAGAAGAGGACGTAGTCTCCCTGACGTCTCCCATCGATTTGACTCCCGACTACCGTTTTGAAGCCTCGAGTTCGGCATTTTGGCCGTCTCCATCTTGTTTTTTTGAAACCAGAAGTGACACGTGGAGACGGTGGAGTTAAGTACAACCGAACGCTGAATAAGACAATTTTAGCCGACTGAAATGGTTACAATTAACTTTGACGAAGTAAAAATACGCAATGAAAGGGTTAAAGCTGTAAGACGAACTCTCAGACTAGACAACGCCGGTAGCGACCTGTCAATCACCGTGTAGCCTCGCCCTAAAGCATCCCCTGCTTTATGGTCTGTGTGACTCTAAATGGACCATAATGTACTAAATGAACATCATGCTGCATTGAAGAAGACTTGAAACTAGAGATTGAGACCATAAACTCATGTTTACAATGTTTACTGAGGTAATACATCAAGACAGAAGTTTCTCATTTTCTGATAGACTTCCATACAACCAGACTTCTTTTTGCAGCCAGAGGAGTCGGCCCCTGTTCGCCACCAGAAAGAAAGTTTAAGACACTTTCACATTGGATTCACTTCTCAGACCTGGAGGTTGCTGCCTGTTCAAGACTCAAAAGCAAGCATTTCTGTTGAAAAACAGTTTGGGGTTAAATATTAAGAATCCAATGAATAAAACCTTCTGAGATTAACGATCACAATCTGAGACCGGCAAACCAATCCAGCAGCTAATTCCTTCTGTCCTGGAAAACAGAGACGTTAACGAAGCACATCTGCGTCCTCAGACAGACGTGTATGATGTCTGGACTAAAAACAAGAAGTGATTTTCTACTGAAACAACTTGTCAAAAATCTCACATCTTAAAAGTCATGTTTGATACATGTAGTGTTTATTACCTCCCTTTTATAGTCTGCCTTAATCTTTTCTTTCAAATGTATTAACCGACGATGCTGTTGTTGCTTTTGCTGCTGACTTCATTGTCTTAGTACTTTGTCGTAAAAATCAGTTTGACGGCATGTTTTAAGTTCTAAAACTGAACGGGCGGTCCACGATCTTAAACATCAATTGTCATTTCATACATCATGAGCCCAAGCTGGCGTCTGATGTGTTTAGTCTGAAATAAATGCAGCAAATCAAAACTCTCTCTTTTTCGTGTTAACACCGTGTTCTGGGTGGTAACTCACATGTGAAAATTCTCTCCAGGCTTCAGCTGTATGGGATGAGCTGAAGAAGTGTAATCCAAACAGCCACACAAACACCGATCAATCCTCCCCCTTCTTGTTTACTAGCGACACCGTGTTTACACACACTAGCTACACACACACACACACTTCCTGTGTACCGGCCGGGACAATTTAAAATCCTCCGATGGACACTTGGTGTCAGCTTCATTCTCAAAGTAAGAGAAATCACAAATCCGAAACAGATTTAGGAGACTAATGATGACAACGCTGAAAGAATCAGGCAAACATTGAATCTGAAGTTATAGTTTGTCGATCCACAGGTTAGGGACGGATATTGTTCCAGCTGTATTTCTTCTCACTTCTTCTCAGACGATCAATCATTTCTAGGAGCCTCCAGACTCACACGTAGTTTCAGCACCAGTTAAGGTATCAGTACCCTTAAAATACAGAGACAAAGACTTAAAGAGACCACCTGAGAGATGGAACTAGCAGCTCAAAAGTTAGTTTTCATACAATGTGTGAATGCACTTACTTAGCTTAACACCAGTGCAGCAGGTAACAACAACATATTCCAATGTTTTGGATCAATGATCGATGTAGAGTGCATACTTATGTATTTTTCTCAAACCGGGAATGTGCATTCACATGAAGGAAAAGTTCAAATGGAAGCTGAGCTATCTAATAATAATAATAATAATTATACATTTTATTTATAGAGCGCTTTTCATAAAACTCAAAGACACTTTACATTAAAATCATCATATATAAAAGCAATACACTAAAAACATAAAATACACAATAGTGGTCGTCTAAAACATGACGTACATTGATACTGTACTGTTATGCTTGTTTTGGGTCAAGTCCTCCGTATCATCCTGAGTGTCTGAGCAGTTATATCAGTTTCTCTCTTTGCAGCCAGAGGTTAAATGGTGTGGTTGTGGAAGATTTGGGATAATCCCGCCTTCTTAGGAGCGCTCTAAACAATTACTTCTTAACTTTACTGTAAGTCCTGTCCAAACATCCTGTTTCATTGGGAAACTCATCAAACCAATGCAGAAAAGCACAATCTCAAACCCATTTAATGGGAACTTTAAACTCTCATTTCTTGCACCAAAAAAAAACAAACAATACAGTTAAGAATATTTGAACGAGGACAGGGAGGCGGCTGAAACAGGAAATGTTTTACAGCCCTCCACCCATCTCCCAATCCAGATGTCAACTCCTCTGAGAGGACATCAACATGACATCCAGTGGGCACGACCCCCTGGAAGCACAAGAAACCGCTTCTGTGGGAAACCAGCTGCTCTAAGCTGCTGCAGGCTCGTCCAGGAGCCATTTACTGTAAGCACGACTCTGCCAAGGCCACGATCGTCACGTCTGCAAGACACTGACTCTCAAACAGGCCATCAAACGCTATTTCTTTCACACTCTTACAACTGACGTTGAAGTCAACTTGCAGGTGGAGTAACAAGGTTCATTTTGAAGTGCATAATAATAAACACCGCTCTGCCTATGAAACTATCAGCCTGACAGCGTTGGCCTGTTTGTGGTTTTTACTAACAGCTTTGTCATCGTGACAGAGCTGAACGCTGCCAGCTGTCATCACTCAGACAGAAGCGAGACTTTCTGCAGCTGATTCCACAGCTCACCCACACCGAGCTCTTAATAGATAGCGGCAAACACTTCAATCTGACAGAAATCACCTGAAAACACGTGAGGCGGGCAGCTTGCAACTGCAATCAGTTTGCCTGGTTGTGTGTGAGAGTTTTTGCCTTCAACGCTGTTCCCAGCTCTCTTCATACATCCATGCTCTGGACAGCTAACCAGCCCATCACAGAGATAACAAAGCTGGAAACACAGAACTCTGAAAGATATGTTTCTAGTTTATGTTGTTTGTGCGTAGAAACCTTACATCACAAACACTTGGACAACCGGAAAATTCTACAAAAGAAATGATATTGCTGCTCCATCAGAGGGAAATGAGTGAGGCAGACATCACAAAGAGAGGGAAGCAGTGGAAACACCCTACCTTGCATCATGCTCCTGTAGGCATTGTCAGCGATGGAGTAGATATGAGGGGGGACTTCGTGTCGTTTCTTCCCTTTGTACATGTCGATGATCTTCTCTGAGTAAATGGGCAGCATTTTATAGGGGTTCACCACCACACAGAACAGGCCGGAGTACGTCTGAGAGAAAAAGACCAGGAAGTAGATGAGTGTGTGTGAGCCCTGTGCATGTCGGTGGAGGACTTAAACAAGTCAGGGACAGAAGGCAATGATACAGATTGAATTACTGTACAAAGCTTATTTAGGATCAGTATTTGCATAAAAATTTATATTAGAATTAACATTAGAAGATGAGGTTGAAATTAGGATTAGGGAATCAATGAAGTCAACATAAATGCTCATAAATATATAGATACAAACATCTGTGTGTGGTTGCACAGCGTTAGGGTGTGAGTGAATGATTGTGGGGGCATTGACATGTTTTCGCTGTATACTTACATAAATAAGGCCAGAGAAGTACCTCTCGCGGATGTTGTGCAAGACGGAGGCTTCGTTCAGGCAGGTGAGCTCGGCCATGTCCTCCACCTTGCTGAATTTGGGCGGGTTCATCTTCTGGATGTCATCCTTGTTGACCGTCACCTTCTTGCAGTTGTCAGCCAGCTCCACCAGAACCTCGTCGCCGTGCTCCTCCTTGATACTGGCCGCCTCGAAGCCGTGCTTCTCCGACGGGATCCACACCAGCTTCTTGTTCGACCAGTCCGCCTGAGCCATGGGGCTGTTCAGGAAGTCTTTGTCAACAAAGAGGAACTTCTCGTCGTCGGTTGGGGCCTTCTTAGACATCTTGCCTTGTGGTCGAGGGCCAACTGTTGGAGAAAACATTTTTGAAAATGAATTGGAAAATAGTGAACAATAAAGGAAGGGAGGTGGGAAGCAAGTGAGGATGGAACTAACATAGGAAGAAACAGAGGCAAGAGGGAACAAAGCAAGGCAGGAAGGAAGGAATTAAAAAAAGATGAGAGCGCATAAAAATGAGGCGAACATTTAGCTGTTATAGGAGACATGTGATCGTGACTGAAAGAGTTAACATTTTTCATCCATCGGGGAGTTCCAGAGTGCAGTCATTCTCACAGACCTCCACCCCCATACAGCGCTACACATTCACATACGCCACTAGGGAGACGCACAAACAATTCCCCCTCCCTAATTTAGATTTTAGATTTTAATTAACTCAGTAACAAAACATTCTCCAAAGAAACAACAGACTTATCTGAAATAACCCCAAACCATTAATGCTCACTGGCTTTTACTCATACTCAATCATGAAGTCAGTGCTTAATTGACAACATCCATGTTTTCCATGTCTATCCCCCTCCATCTCTCTCTCTCTCTCTCTCTCTCTCTAGGAGGCTTCAGTCTCGTGCTGTGATGACCATATATGGGCCCCTTCTCTGGAGCAGGACTCTTTTTCTGCGGACCTAAACAGCAAGGCAAGTGAACTCCCAAACAAAGCCCATATAGGGAATAGTATGTCTCTTGCTGGCCTTGTCGTTTACTTCAAAATGATAACAGCGAGGCAGAGCGCATGAGGGGGGACGGGGCTTTAACAATCATGCTTCATATGGGTCCCCGGCGACAGGCAGCGTCTAAACTATGAACAAGTGTCTGGGAGAAGTTCCTGCAGTGGGAAGTACTGTAAAATGCAAAAGTGTAGGAATTGCACTTTAACCAAACTCTATTGAAGTAAAAAAGACAGCATGGTAGCAAATATTTGAAATATATCAGCATATTCTGCACCATTTTGTCTGAATGTGCAACCAAACTAAACTGGTTCAGTGAGGCTAATACTACATTTGAACTAGTGAGTAGAAAGCTGAATGGTTTCTGGATTACAGACAATGAGTCACTCATGTCCACAGGCTGTTGCTTCACCCTCTCCATCCCTAAGTGACGGGCATACACTTTAATTGAGTGGGAACTATGTAAAAAAGCCGCTGAGCCTATGAAGCCTATACATGTACCCAAAGGACCAGCGAAACCAAACCACCCAGAAACTACTGAAATATATCGCATGAATATTAACGGGAGACAGACAGACTTCCTATTTGTTGAGAAACTCCAGTGAGCTGAGCACGGTTCTGAGGAAACGACCAGCTGATGCTTTGATGATTAGCTTTTTCTGCAGATAAAAGTAAACAGACTTTTCCTGTCTCTCCACCCGATGCTCGAGTATGTGCAGCCAATCAAAGCCTTCCTCCTTAACCCCTTTAAATTTCCTCACCACTGTGGCTTACTGCGTCTGTGAAGCCTCCTCTCGCTCTCTCTGTCAGCACAGCTTTGTACTCAGCCAGTGTATCTTGAAGACAGCTGTCTGAAGTGGAGTTGACAAGATAGCAGGTTGATACAGACTGACTGAAATGGTAAGGATCACAAAGCCCTGTTTGTCATCACATGCATCATTTGCCACGAGACTAAACTACCAATACTCCATTATAACTACTGTGTTCACAGTCATACCATACATTACTGAAAATGTCCATTTTAACTCACAATATTTGGCACAAAAGTCACTGATCTGCTTAGTTCAGTGAGATGTTGGCCCTCGATTCTCAAACACAAAGAAGAACAACATGATACAAATCTATGTGTCCAAAAACAATGACTTTATTTTAGAATATTTATTTAAAATGATAATAAAGAAGTGGAGATGTCACCCAGGAGACTAAGTGAGCTATTTCTGTTAGTGTGTGAACGAGGTTGAGCAGCAGGGCCTCTGAAGGACTTTACTCATTTCCTCTCTTGGCTGTACAAACATTCTCCCTGTTATCATCTTCTTAATAATACATTCATGATGATTAGGATTACAGCATGAAAATAATTAAATCATGAAGACTAAAATAGACAAATGACGACACTTGGTTTGTCCCATTAGAGAAAAGGTCCTCAGACTCAACTGTCTATTTAAATAGAAATATGGCAGCCAAATTTTGGTATTTTCACAATGCGGGCATCTGTGTCTAAACCAGTTTATCATGTTCTGGAGGGCAATCCTGGAAGTCTGCTTCCTGGGGAGTGAAAGTCCTCGTCAGTGTGATGAAGTTAAAGCGGGGGGGGGTGGAGCTGATGAACATTACATAGACTAACAAAGGGAGGCGAATCTGGACATCACTGCCATTAATGTACACAACTACAGAGAGAGAACTGAGAATAAAATGAAACCAGATTTATAAGAAATATTAAATACACTCGGTGCAAACCACCACTGATGGTTTCATTGGTGTCAGTTCTCACTACTATGTCTGCATCTTCAGCCACAACAGTTTCAGCTGTTTGACAGACAGGCAGCTTTATAAACCACATTTGGAAAACATGAAACTCCATGGTTAGGGTCGTACCCATTTCTTCACTGAGATATTCAGACATAACTTCCCCTTACTTCCTTACAAACTGCAGCGTGGTGCAGTGAACGCAGCATGATTTGAAGTGTTCACAACAGTTATCTTATACACTTGATTAAATACACAAATGTTGCTCTGTATGAATTGAAAGTGTTACTAAAGTAAATGCATACTGTACTGTAGACCTGAGCACCAGCTTGGTCTCATTTTCTTCAGTTAGTAACTTCACAGAAGTGATGCAAATCACAAACATAGACAAGCTGTCAAAAATGTAAGCTAATAAGCTAAAGCTGATACTTTTCTAAAACACATTGTATACCTGTACGTCAAAATTCCTATTAAATTATCTTTGCAACATGTTCACTGTTTAAAGCTATCATTTTAAAACAGTAAAACAAATTAAGAACTTGAATTCCTTAAGTTTAAGGTAAGGTGTAGAGGGGTGCGGCTGGACAAGTGCACTGCAGCATCACCACCTGGAGAACGACACTCCACAGAAACATATACTCACACAATGAGAAGAAACGTGTGTTCGGGGAGCTTTGGGTTTGGAAAGTTAGCGTCTGGAGCGGCAGGCGTTGACGAGGTACTCCAAAAACGAACTGTCCAAATGACACCCGTCAAATTCAGAGCCTTACCATTTAAACTGCGCACAGTTGCGCGAGGGTGGAGCTGCACGAGCTGAACCTCCTCCCTCCAGAATCGTCCGGAGGCAGACAGACAGCATCCACTAGCGGGGCAGGAGGAGGAGAGGACATGCGCACTGCGGACCCCGGCAGGAAGGATGTGAATGAAGAGGTGTTGAATGGAGAGTCCTGCTGATAAAATGTTGATAACGAATAAAAAACATAATTGAACGTAAATGCTCTCTCCTCAAATGCTTTTAATGGACGGGCACTTCCATAAGGACATTATGTTTGTCTGTTTACATGTAAGCTAGTTGCACTTGATTTAACATCTTTTACTCCCACTACATTTACTTAACGAGCTACTTCTTTCCAGATTAATATTAGATTCGCAAAGTGTGTCATAAATGACAGATTATTGTGATTAAATTAGCTTAGAATGCTGCTGACATGAGAATGCATCAGTAATAATCGACATGTGATAATATATCACAGCTAGGTTCACCGTGCTGCTGGGGTACTTGTTGTACTTACGTACATTTAGCTGGTAACACCTTTGTACTTTAGCTCTGGTAACATTTTGAATGTATACTTGTAATAGTAACAGTTTCATAGTAGGAGAAGCGCAGGTGTTACTAATCACATTAAGATGGATGCACTGTCATCGTTACTGTCGTTAATTACACCTGTGCTACTGTGACATCTTCAAGTTTCTTCTGTGTAAAAAGGTATAATGAGTAATTTTTTTCCTCATAGATTCCACATGAAAGTTTTGTAAACCCCATCAAAACATGGGTATTGTGTTTAGCAGTCTTTAGCTGTGCTCAGGAACATCTCAGGTAAAGTAATGGGTTAAAAACAACAACTAAAAGGCATCACAACAACGTGATGGAAACACAACAACTAAAACGGAGTGGCTGCAAGCTCCCTGTAGGGTTTATAGATTATGCAATCTGTCCCCACTCCTCATAAGGCAAGCTGTCCCCAGCACAGGAATCCCCCTTTGCTGTAACCACTCCAGAGAGGTCCCCCTCCATAAAACAACTCATAAGTTACCAGCTGAATGTCTGTGTGCAGCCAAGGCATGTCTTCTATCGTTACGCACAACGCATTCCACTATCACAAACCGCTCGACCTCCCTCCTCCCCTCTCCCGTTGCATCCCTCCTGTTTCCAGCTTCTTTCCAATGGAACTTCCTATATAAGGACACCGATCTATTTGCTCCAATAAATCAAGCTGCTGGTTGATAGCCTAGGGCCTGTTTTATGCCAGACGCACGGTACTGTGCTGGTGGTGTGTGTATGTGTGTGTATGCGTGTGTGTGTGAAACCTAGTGACAGACCAAAGAAGTAACATGGAGGACCTCCGTCTCCCCCTGGCCAACATCAAGGAGGTGGGGTGGTGTTAACGAAGGAAAAGCAAGAGTTGAAAAACTCGGAGAGAGACAGGGTGAGAGACAAGGCAGAGAGAGGGAGGGCTGAAGAACGAGACGAGGAGGAGGAGGAGAGAGGCAGACAAAGCAGCAGATACACTGAACAGAGAGGTTGCAGTCTGTGCCATATAAGGACAGTGGGGTCTGTATGGAATCTCGGCAGCTTTCTGTGTTACTCTCACAAGTCTAGCACAGTCAAGCACCCCGAGCCCCGGTGACTAAATATGGTCCAGCAGCAACAGCATTGTTCAAACGCACAAAGTTGATTCTTTACCTGAGACACACAAACGGTTTATCGATATCGTACATCAACGCAACATTCTCTCCGTCTAAGGGGAAGACTAGTGTAGATTTCTCCGGTTGTGGTATGAACCTCTTGTCTCTCTAATCCCCACAGGTACACTGTAGGATCATTACAAAGATCACTTGTAAATGTCTCTTTAATGTGATGTACGGTGATCCATGCAAAGGAGGGGTTCATGTGAAGGTATGGGGGCACTGTGTGCTGACAAAATGAGTCCGTCCTAAACTTTGGCCAGAACATTCATCTTCCCCTGGTTGTCTGAGACAAAGAATAGACTCTAAACAATCCCTCAGATGTGTAAACCTATGAAAAGTGGGTGGGAGAGGGCATGGGTAGAAAGTCTGGGTGAAGAGTGGTTAACTCAATAGTCAGTGAATCAGAATTACACTGAATAAATCTAAATGAAATATTGATTTTATCTGTTGTGCACGATTGCAAATAAACTTATGCAACAAATGACTGAAGTTCCATGACTCATGTTAATGCGGTTCACCACTAAAGCAGCCACAGCGGCAACAGTTGACGGCGTATATGTGGACTGTTCCTCAACACGATGTGGTAGAATGAATACACAATAAAAGCAACGTCAACTTGCAGAGATCTCTTACATACAGTACGTTTAATGTTCTTTCTTCACCTTCATGTCCATAGATGGCCATCTATTGGAGAGAAAATATGTTTATGGATATGTTTGACCCTCGTGGAATGCAGTTGCTTTCTAATTTGAGCCCAGGAGCAAACATCAGTTCACTCTGCTGCAGTCCAAAGACCACTGCATTCAGTAGTATTTATACAGCTGTCTCTTTTACACACCACTAATTTATACAGTGCAGGAGAAATGCTACCTATTATAGGGCAACCTGCCAATTGAACAACCATGTGCCATTGTTCAACTTCCTCCGCTTATATAGCCATTTTCAAGGGAACGCTGATATGCGGTGCCAATAAACTAGGCGCCTCAGGGCAACAAGCCTTTAAGGGCAAATAAATGTTTGCTCCAATGGAGCAATGTAAAATCAAATGTCCCAGATGAGGCTCGCTGTGACTGCACATGCACTCAACAGCACATGGTTTCTAATTGGACTAAGAAGCAATAAACTAGGACGCTGTATGAAGTCAAGTGTGCGTTACATCGTGTTGCAAGAAGCTTCGCTGATGGTAAATGGTTACATTTCGTCGTTACAGCGAGCAACTCACACTTATCAGAGGCTCGGGTAAATTCAGTGAAATACACAGTGTGTGTGCGGCACGTTCTGACCTGATTCTGTCAATGAGCTTATTTGAGAGCTATGTGATCTCATCTATCAAAGACTCCAAAATCAAGACTGAGAGATGCAGATATGGTCGAGGAGACAGAAAAAAAGTTTAAAAATAATTTAGACATGGATTATATTCAACTACGTGACGAGGCTGGGAAATAGATGGCTGGCCTCCGCAGATAATCAGTTCCAGAAACTCAGGACTTTAAGTCGTGATAAGAGCATCAAGTTCCCATAAATGGTGAGAGAGGAAATGAGATGCAAAGAGCATGGGCTTGTTGCGGAAGATGTTTATGTGTCCAGCACGGGACACATTATGGTGGTTGTTCTTTATGTGTCTTGTTCCTTTATTGTATACATGCTTTTGTTGATTTATCTTTTATGAGTGGCTGAAAGGAGATCATGACGACTTCACAGTCCCTGCAGACAACACAGCAAAAGAGGTGAACGAGCAGGAGCGTAGCTATAAAACATATTTGGAGGATTTTCTCTTCATCTAAGCATAAACATGTGGAACATCAGCTATGTGAGAAACATCTTAATGAGGTCTCTGACTATTACGGACAGAAAAGGGTCGAGTCGTACTGGGGCCGGGGCAACATGCTGCACAGACCGACACAATGAGCACCACAATGTGGAGACAATAACAGGAAAGTAGCTTAGTGTGACTTTAGAAACCTCCCGCTGCTTATTCAATGCTGTGATGAACTGCACTGCAGAAAGCTAATGCTCAAAAGTAACAACTGTACCTGCAAATACAGGTGTGATTACAAGCGATACACTTTACAAATGTTTAAAATAAACATATATGTAGTAAAATCCCTCTAACCAGCATCTTAATCTTGTTAGAGGACTCTGTATTTATGCACAACACCACATAGAGAGAGGCTGTGAGGCTTCAGCAACAGCAACCTTCATCCTTGTTTTAGGAGAAGCTGCCACCGTGTGGTAGCCAATTAAATAGCACTTACACAAATGTTTTGATTCAATGAAACAAATAAATATAAAACATTTAATTTTAGACAACAAAGAGACAAGATGAAAGTATAAAACATTTGTGAATTAAAATAGAGAAGACATCAAGGAACGTTGTCTCAAGACAATGAGAAACCTGGATTAATGCAAGCAGCACCGTGACCAGATATTCAAAGCCAAACAAAAAGGCCATCTGGGATCATTGGCACGAATCAACACAAAGAATTTGAGCATCTGTACCAGCAGATTTCCTATAGTCAACGCCTGTCGATTACACCAGTGAAACACTATGAACAATAAGATTCTGTCACTTAAAGAGTCTGTAAAGGCTTCGTTTTAGTCCCTCCTGTGGCACTACTTGGGGCATCAAGTGTTAGGCATCAGGTCCAGGTCCAGTGCTGCTGGCAGGAGTAGCAGCTGGCAGAGAGGCCCCCCGCAGAAACACCTTCCCACCAGCATCACTGCTGCTCACGAAGTGGCACATCAAGCCATAGAGGAGAGGTCTGGAAGAGTAAATGTGAAGAAACGTAAGTTGTAGTAAACATTTTTTATTTTTTAGCACAGGCAGAGTAAAGTCCTGGGCCATAAAACCCAGGTCATCTTGGTTACATTGGTACTCTCTCTGTCCAAGAGACTTACCAGTAATTATTACAATTATGTATTTTTCAGTTTTCCCTGATGGTAGACAGAGATAAGTAAAAAGAAACGTATATATATATAAGAGACACAAGCCAGACTGCAAATGTGCTAATCTTTCCAAAGCAATGGTGGGGACATGCTGACATTATTGACAGTTGGAACATGTTGGTTATAACATAACTGACTATTCCCCCAGAGAGTGTGTGTTGGACAGCAGACTGTTCAGCACTTACACAGACTTGGAGCTCGCATCCTCTGTGACTTTCAGCTCATTCGCCAAGAACTGCCTGTCCAAGGCAACATCAGGTTGGCCTGATTCTGAGAACACAAACACAGCTGAGTGTAGAAGTTGTGCACTTTGCTCTACAATAGCCACTGATTAGGTTTCACGTTTAAATAAGAGTCTTTAATCTGCTGCTTTTGCATAAAGCCTTCCTCTGCACAGTTTGTAAAGAAAACACCAGTTGTGCTGTGACGTTAATCTGTTCCGCCCACCTGCTGTCAGCACGGACGCGGTGTGTCGGTACTGGTTGAACTCCAGGTACTCCCGGATGAGCTCGTTGATGAGCAGGTTCTCGTGGGACAGCGGCGGACGAGCTTCACGCTGGTCATCCAGGGCGCTGAACACCTCTGCCCGGATACGAGCCTTCAGCTGGCCCAGCACACCACGGGACTCCAGCGTGTCCCTCACGGCTGAGACATTACGGGATTACTTTATCGTTTATTCCTACAAACGTCTTCTGCGAGGACAAACGTACCGTAGACCTGGTCAACGTTAAGTGTTAGAAATTGGCGAGCTGTGTGTGAAATCCCTAAAAACCAAGACTCGCGTGGCACATAGGTTGTGTTTACATGTAGGTATAACATTGGGTCACTTTATGGCGTCAAACTGCGGACAACAGGCTCGCTTAGCTCTCACAGTTGTTGGGTTTTTGAATGGAGACTGATACAAACGACGTGTTGTAGTCAAGCTAACGTTAGCTTACCAGTGCTAACAAACAATTTGACTTACACGTGCAGTAAAATGACGTGTCGTGTATCTATTCCAGTTAAGAATATAATAAGTAACGTTGTAGACAAATGATAGAGAGCGCTTACCACACTTCAGTTCAGTGACGGTCGCCATTGCAACAAGTGTAAACAACCGTCTGTCTGCCACCGTTCATAACATACGCGTCTGCCATCTAGTGGCGGGGATGTGTAACTGCAACTAAATGAGACCCCCCCCCCCCCAAACATCACATCCGGTCTGCCGTGCGTGTTCCTCATCAGGGTAATAAGATTGTAAAAAGAGATTTACGTCCCCCGTTTATTGATATTTTCCCCAAACACTCATTTGCAGGGACATGAATTCAAGCATGAAGACATTGTAGACTCAAATAAAACGTTATTATTCAGCATGATGTATGGAACAAGACAGTATATTAACAGTAAAAGTGAAAAAATGAACAAGCTTGTTATAAAAAGTATAAATATAATACAATCCAAAATCTTAAGGACACTTAATACATTTTGTCATATGACATAAATAGGATTCCTCTTACAATATATTGTCTAAACCAGTAAGACAAAAACAGTGAATGCCTCTTCTCTTTAAAAAGTCAAAACAGGTCAACGTGGACTATTTACAGTCTGTCATGTCAGCACCATCAGAACAATGCTTCTCTGCGTATGGCCTGAGTTGTGTGGTGGAGGCAGAGTGACAATCACACAGATTCATCACCATTGTTTGGAAGAGGCATTCTCTTCATTCATGGTGGTTTTCACTACCGACGTCAGGTTGAATCCGACCAGCGAGGTCTCTGTTGACTTTTTTTTATGTGTTTACTTTGACAGAAATAAACAGCAGCCACAACATAGTTGGTAGATTGCTTCTGTCTTGGCTCACTTCAATGTTTTCCTCTTTTCCCTGACATATAAAAACTCCACATTGGCTGCTTCCAGCTCAGATTTCGAAGGCAGTTAAAACCTCACTTCCTCTGCGTTTGCCGTGGTGAACCTTTTGAAGGTTAGTGTGTCAGAGTATTTCCTGTCCCAGTTTCTGGGGCAAGAAGACTAAATAACCTTCTATCAGTTTACAATTACAAAATTGCCTCTTTCTTGGTATACAAGGCTAAAAAACAAACAAACGAGTAAACATCGTTTAAGCCTGAGACAACATCAGAAAATATATCATGTGCTTTATAACACTTACAAAACTACAAAAATACTATCGCTCCCATTCAAGAAGAGAATGTAAATCCTTAAGATTTGATATAGTCTTAGCTTGTAGCTCTGGGTTTAATCTCTACATTGAATGAACTGACTCCACTACTCTATATACAATATCTATAGCTTGGAGACTCTCAACAATCCACTGTAGCTTTCTTCTGAATGTTCATCATCGGAGGTTAATAATGTCTTTAGGACCGCATGTCTGTGTGTTAAAAACCAACATATAAGGACTGCGTCAGCAGCTGCTCTTGGGATTCATTGACAATGCCCTCGTGGAGAGCAGCTTCGAGCTGCCACAAAGCTTGGATGGAACGGCACGATTTTACGTGTGCTGCAGAGCCGCACAAATAAGATTCCACATCTGTATACACCTGGACACCGGCTCCGTAGTACGAAGCCCACTGAAGACTTAGACCAGCCTGGCTTCCCGGCACATTCGGTAGAACTGTCCCCGCTGTGCGATCAGGTTGGCTGGAGAGTCCATCTCTGAAATTTGGCCTCTGTCCATGACGATCACTCTGCGAAGCGGCAAAAAAAGGAGGAAGACGTCTTTTAGATCCAGCGTTTATTTTTTTACACCTGATCTAACATTTATATGTGTAGTAAAGCTGTGGGTTTTGGGTTGGCTAGGCCTATAACTGTGATTAGTATACGGTTAATGTGGGTTGTAGGGCTGCAATTAAGAATGAATGTCTTAATTTAACTTAACTTTCATTAATCATTTTGTTTATAAACTGTCATGTGCCCATTACAGGTTCCCAGAGTCCAAAGTAATGCCTTACATTGCTTGTTTTGTCTGACCAACAGTAAAAAAAGTCCAAATGTATTTAAGTTAAGTGATATGAAAAACATCAAAGCAGTAAATCCCCACGTCGGAGAAGCTGTAACCATCAAATATTTGGTATTTTACTTGAACACTTCTTAAAATGACTGATTAATAGTCCAACTTATCATTGATTCGTTTTCTGTCAGTCCACTAAATACCCCAAAATATTGACCACTCAGTAGATTATAATGTACCTGGTGTAGTCCATGATGGTGTTAAGGCGGTGAGCAACGGTCAGGACGGTGCAGTCTGCAAACTGTGTGCGAATCGTGGACTGGATGAGCGTGTCTGTCTCCAGGTCCACAGCAGCTGTCGCCTCGTCCAAAACCAGGATCTTGGTTTTTCTCAGCAAGGCTCTGGCCAGACACACGAGCTGGCGCTGACCCAGACTACAGACAGAGGAGAGGCATCGAATCACATATCAGATTCTGTCCGGTATGTTTCATGAAACTTTGGGCGGATATCCCTGTAATAAAGTTTGTTTACTGACTAGCAAACCAATGGGTAGTGGTTTATATACAGTATAGTGAGTCGTATCTGTATACCTGAGGTTTTCTCCTCCCTCTGAGCATTCGTGGTTGAGTTTGTCAGGCAGATTAGAGACAAAGTTTTTGAGGTGAGCGAGCTCCAGTGACCTCCACACCTCCTCATCTGTGTAGATGTCAAATGGGTCGAGGTTCATTCGGAGGGAGCCTGAGAACAGCACGGGGTCCTGGGAGAGAGGACGGCAGATGTTATTCATCGCCACACGGTCCAGACTGGTAACACAATTATTATAATTTAGAATGGCTTGGATACGGATTGCAGCTAATGCAAAGAGTTTATATGATGAAAGCCAAGGCTCAGATTCTGTTATTACTACTGTCGCACCTGAGGAATGATAGTAATGCGTGATCTGAGGTCATGGAGTCCGACGTCCGCGATGTTGACTCCATCTATAAAGATCTTTCCCTTTGCTGCCTCCAAGATCCTGAAGATTCCCAGGGCAAGTGAGGACTTCCCCGCTCCCGTCCGACCCACAATTCCAACCTGAAAAACAGGTTTTTAGTCAGAATGTATGTATAACATAACTCAAGCAATTTAAGCCATCCAGGCTTAAGATGGGTAAAAATATTTTTATCCCACGAGATGACTCACCCTCTCTCTTTCGTGAATTTGTAAGGTGATGCCCTTCAGAGCCAACTCGAGTCCTTTACGGTACTGCAGCCCGTAGTCCTGGAACTCAATAGTGCCTCTCTGGGGCCAGGCCAGGGGCAAGGAGCTGCCTTCAATACTCCAACTCGCCTGAATGAGACAATAAGAAAGGGTGAGTAGTGAAGAAGAAAAGCCTTTGTGTTGTACAGTGTTGGATTCAGTGTTTTGAGCTGTGATTTGTTTGTGTGGGTGTGGAGGGAACACTCACCTCTTTAGCGGTATCAGCATACTCGTTGACCCTCTCCACAGACACAATGTTGTTTTCCACATCAGTCCAGGACCTCACAATCCAACTCAGGATTCCAGTCACCTGCAAAATATCCAACACACTGAGGTTCACTTTAAATCTAATTCTTTCCTGTGCTGAAAAATGCATTTGCTGATTGAGCAAAGTGATGCATTTATATTCCACTTTCTCCAGTTTAACCTCCAATTGCAGTCCCACAATGCTGTGCATGTGAAGTTGGCTGTCTTTGACGTTAATAAGTCGGGTAATGGGAAACCTCCAGAACTGCTGTGTGAGAATGTGTGTCAGCGTGTCTGTTGGCAGAGCCTCTTACCTGGAGGGAGTGTGACACAGCCAAACCAACCATGCCTGGGCTCAGGGTGCCTTTTCCCATCACAGAGAGAATGGCAGCAGCTAAGACCACACCATTACCGACAAACTCCAGATTGACTGCCAGCCACCTGCGGATGTAATATTGATTTAGCTCAGCTGTGGGCAGTCAACTACCAAAATGTGTCCTCATTGCCAAAGCCAGAAGTCATTTTGTGTAACCATGTAACATAAAGCGATCGCAGCAACTGTTGCTGCTTTGAATCAACACTAACCCTCATGAACTGTAACTGAGCGATGCACATTATAATCATCACATCATCTCACCGGGTGGCCACAAATCTAGGGAAGTAGGAGGTCTGATTGAAGTCGACCCTCTTATTAGCCTGCAGAATGAACCTGGACTGCTCGCCAAAGGCCCGGATCACGCTGGCGCCCTGCACCGTCTCGTTGAAGTGGGTGTAGATGGGCGAGCGGCTCACGGCTTCCAGCCTCCGCAGCTGACAGGATGTGGCGACGTAGAAGCTCTGTAGCCCACAGTGGAAAAGTAAAACACATGTTTAATGAGTGAAAACAAGAGGGAGCACTGAGGGCTTTCCCATAATTCATAGTGAACGTGTGTAACATCTATGTCAGCACGTGGGGGAACAAAACACAAGTGAATGGCAAAATCAGCAGGGTTGGTTTTGGAGCCTGGAGCTTTCCAATAATACACTGTAATGGAACCCAGCTCTTGCTGAGCCGCCTTGAACGTAAAACTCTCAAAGAAAAAAAGTAATTTGTGGTGAGTTGAAATGTTGGGGGGAAAATGTACCTGGACAAAGGCGTATAGGAAAGCGAGTGGCAGGATGATCACGGCTGCAAATGGCATCGCAATCAGCACAATGATGCAGACCTCCACGAGTTTGAAGACGTAGCTCAGCATCATCTTCAAGCCATCGGGGACCATGCAGTCGATGGCGTCGATCTCTTTGGCAAAGCGGTTGAGTAGGTTGCCACTGGGCGTGACCTCAAAGAAAGACATCGGAGAACGCAGCACGTTGATCAGCAGGTCCATGTGCAAGTGGCGAGAGGCGATGATGCCGCAGATGGAGATGGCGACGGTCGTACCAAAGATGGCTATACCTGAAGAGAGGGGAAAGATGTTTGATCGCGTCAGAGTCGAACGTCAACAAACCGGTGTCGACTCTTCATTAGTTTGAGCCGAGAGGATTCCTAGAGCTCTCTAACTGACCTTGCACAAAGCCAAGCGCACCAAACACGGTCAGTTTCAGGTCTGTGTCGATCTGGGTGCCATTAACAATCGGGTCGTCAGCCCACACGCTCAGCCAGTAGTTGTAGGCCAATGAGGCGCCCTGCTGAAAAGCGTACAGGAAGACGATGGGAATGATGATGGCCAAGCCGATGGTCTTGAAGTACTTCTTGTACATCGCCAACCGCACCTGATGTAGAACAACACAAAATGTACCGTCAATCTCAAGGACTTACATGATCATTATATCAACTATTTTATGTTCATTAAACTTGCAATAACTTATTTCTGGGCCACTTATGCATAATTTCACACCAATGGAGGTGAAGTCAAAAGCCGTTTTCAGACTTACCCTTCCAGTGCGGGCCTTGTCAGCCTCAGTTAGCTTGCCCAAGTCCTCTGGTACCTGTTCCTGGTCTGTTTCAGACACAGGCTCCATATTCTGCAGGTTGGTATTCGTGGTGTCACCCCTGCAGGATACGGAGAGGCCAGAGGTCAGGCTTGGGATGCCAAACATCTTTATCACAAATTTGCAATTTACACATTTGTTTACACACCCAATGAGCTGCTCCTGTGACAGGTCTCTGGAGAATGGCATGAAATCCACCATGCTGAGACGAGCATTGGACCTCCTGGAACCAGCTTCAAGAAAGGGACATTTTTGGGGGTTTTAAATTGGGATTATTCCTCTTTAGACTGATGTCTAGAAGTCCTCCTTTCTGCACACGCTGACTTTTATTTATACGGTCACCTTTTAACAGAATGTTTCTCACCTCTCTGTATGGCACTCTCTTTTCGCTCCGTGCTGGCAAATGTGTGAATGAACTCAGCAAAGGCGCCGTGGCGGCTTAGGAGCTCCTGGTAGGAGCCACTCTCTGTGATTTCTCCATCTCCTAGGACGAGGATGAGGTCAGCCTGTGGCAGGAAGCTCATCCCGTGGGTCACTAGGATGCGGGTCTGTATAGCAAGCCACACAAGTGAGAAGAATAGCATGTAAGCACAATCCGAGGCTTTCATCAAAACAAAAGTGTTAGCAAAGTAGTGGTTTCTATATTATGATGAGCCACGTGCCTGTAAGTGGTTTAAGGAATTGTAAAACCATGTTTTAGCTCTTTGCAGCTGAATTGCATTTTGGTTTTGTTACATGTATTACCTTGTCTCTAAGGACTCCTTTTGGTCCGATGACTTTGTCAAAGATGTGTTGGCCCACATGTGCATCAACAGCAGACAGAGGATCATCCATGAAGTACACATCAGCCTTTCTGTAGACAGCCCTGGCCAGGCTCACCCTCTGCTTCTGCCCACCTGAGAGGTTCAAACCCTGCAGGGACACAACGATTCCAAAGTTTAGATAAACTCAAAGGATTTGGAGATAAATAAAAGCCCCGAAACATATCATTTCCATTTCCCCATTTCAATACCTTTTCTCCAATTTCTGTAGCATCTCCAGCAGGTAGGATTTCCAGGTCAGGCAGCAGTGCGCAGGCCTCCAGCACTCGGTGGTACCATGTCTTCAGTTTCTCACAGCCAAATAAGATGTTGTCTTGGACTGTGGCGTTCTGGATCCAGGCCTGCTGGGGCACATACGCCACCGAGCCCTGTGAAGACACATGTCAAAAGAGAGACTGTCAGTATTAATTAAATGAAACCCACAAATGAGAAAAAAACGTTCATGTGGAACACAAGCTCAATACCTTAACAGTGACATGGCCGCTTCTTTTCTCTGTTTCACCAAGCATGGCGGACAACAGAGAGGACTTTCCACTGCCCACATGTCCGACCACAGCGACGAGGGAACCTCGTGGCACATGGATACTGATCCTGTCAACAAAGAAACACATTGTTCTGTAAGTCTCTTTGTTTTTAATGTAGATTTAGTACATTTTATTGTCATTATTTTCATAACTCATACCTTTTAAGACACGGAGGGCCCTCAGCAGACCAGCTGAAAGTCCCGTTTTCTATCACCACGTCTTCCCCATCTGAACAAGAAAGAAAGGTTGAGTAAAATGAATAAAACCTGCAATAAACACTGAAGCCTGTTCCTTCAACCTGAGCCACAAACAAACTTTCAAAACAAAAATCCCCCTTGAAGTCTTTTCGTCAGAGTGCAGCCTGGGCGTAATTACAAGTGAATTAGCTTCATCATACAAATTATAGAGCTGTTGCTTCTTCACAAGCTGTTTTAGGAAGTGTTGACAGATTACAGCCAGGACTGCAGCGGCTCTCTTTTTTCTTTCTCTATGAATCATATGTCTGAATTCATGCTGTGATTTACGTTCAACCACAAAATGGGAACATCCTATCATTACCCTGTCTGCCAGTTAGCCAGGGACCCAGGAAGTGACAGTGCACATGATCCATACAAGGTTGTGGTACTCCACAGATATAAACAACTAAATCTTGCGGGCTGTTCATATTGATTATGACAGCCTATGATTTAAGGCAGTATAGGGAAATTGTGGAAATTAAACCGCGCAGAATAGTAATTTATTCGTTTGATGTTACAGTCGATACATGGGTGGGGTTCTTACCAGAACTCGATGGAGCCTTTGAGACATTGTCCCCTTTCAGCTCCTCTGAGCACAGGTACTTCCCCAGACGTCTCAGTGAAACCATAGCCTGAAACAGAAACAGTGGTTAGTTAACTGAGCTGTATCCATCACATGGTACCATCAAAATATACCTTATCAGGCACCATGGATGGAAAAAAACCCATCTCAACACAATGACAGGTATGACCTCACAATGTCACCTACCTGCATAGTCGTGCTTATAGCGAATGGAAGCTGGCTGAGTGGGGTCTTCAGGATGTTGATCAGTGCCATTGAGACAAAAACCTTCTGTGCATCCAGGACGTTCCTGTCATCGAGCGTCACGTAGACTCCAAACATGGAGAAGGCAATCTTGGGGAAAAAGAGATTAAATGTTACATACACAGGCAAAGACTTGTGTGATGGGGATCTTTAGAGACACAATTTGTATATATTTGTATGTACCCTTTTTATCAGTAGCTCCTTTTAGTTCCGTGCTCTTACCAGGAAAGAAGAGGAGTTGAAGGATGCAATGGAGATGGAATAAAGGATCTGAGATTTCTTCAGGGCTTTGAGCTCTTTTTCTCTGTGGCCCAGAACCTGCTCCAGGAAGGCCTTCTCCCAGGCGTAGAACTTCAAGATCTTTATTCCATTCAGGATCTCGTTCATCAGTCTGATGCGTCCGTCCATGAACTTCATTTGGACCTCCTGTCGACCAGACAAAGAGCTTTTTACGTTTTGTCGTGAAAACAATGAAACTATCCAAAGCTGCGGCACAGTGGAAAGACAATTACCAGACCAAAGCAAATACATGCATTTGTGAACATGGGTTTGTCTGCGCTCGTTACAACTGTAGTTGTTTTCCTGAACATCATATAACTTGTTGAATTCATTTTAGTGATTTTTATGACAAGGAAAGAACAAAGAGCCTGGAATGTGGTCACTGCATTCAAGACTAAGTTCGATTAAATTGGCAACCAAATGTACAGAAACCGTCTGTTGTTTTTCCAAAGAAATGAAAAATGATGTCCTCTTACTGCCCACCCTTTCCTTTCATTGTTTTTCAAGCACGTTATATGGGGCAGACATCAAAAGGATAAGAGAGAATGTACCGTCCAGGCCAACCACCCACGCGGCTCTTCAGCCACTATCTAAACCAGCTGTGGCATCCCTGACCTAACATGCCAGATGTCAGCGCTACTGGAGCCAAAGTGTGCAGGATTCCTGTTACTGCTTTTACCTGTAGCTTGCTTCTTTTCTTTGCTATGAATCCGTTGAGGGGGAAAATGAGAATGACGGTGGCGATTCCTGCCAAAGCCGATGGGCCGAGATGCTAAATAAAACAAAGAATGAAATGGTGTCAAGGGCCTCTCAGTTGAAATGCAGTTGTGCATGAATGAGTGGCATTGTGAAAACATTTGGACATACCTGCCAGAGGAAGAAGAGACAAAGAGAAATTTCAATAGGAGCCAACCAGACAGCGTTGAAGTACACCACAAAGTCCATGAGCTTCTGGGTGTCTGCCGAAACCAGATTCACAATCTCGCCCACGGTGCAGGTCCTCCTGGCTGAGCTGTTTATCACCAAAGACTGGATTGACGACAAAAGAGACAAAGACATTTTAGCCCTCAGTCGTCCAGTATAAATGAACACCCTCGTAAAGATCTCAGACAATCATTCATTTTAGATAAAAGCTGTTAATCTCACTTGATTTTGCCATTTAAAAGGTAATTTATGTGGTGTCTAGAGGTTAGCGGCTACATGTCCGTGGATGCAGATACCCACCTTCCTGTAAACCAAGCCCATAACAGCCGTCTTCACCCTCATTCCCACTGTGAAGCACGTGTACATGTACTGATGGCTGAAGAGGGACTGGAGACAGGACAGCAGGAACATTAGAGTGGCGTAGAAGTAGCCTTTCCAAAGCGGAGCATCTTCGTCTCTCATGAAATCCAGCAGAAGACTGTGGAGGACGAGATTAATCAGGATGTTCAGTTTTTAAGTGCATGTAGGTCAAATCAAAAACTCTGTTTATGGTTTTCCCTGAAACGCAGTGAATGAAAACCAATCATAGCAGACACAGACAGGTTTTTACTCCGTCAACATCCCTTTTTTTTAAATTCAATGTGGTATTATGTGACCTTCATTGTGTGCCTTAAACCAGTGGCCGTTAGTGCTGCTGCGGCTGCTGGCTGACTGGTGCGCACAAAGTAGCTCGGGTTGCACAACAGCGCTCAGCTTGTGGCCGGGCTGCCCTCACACTTGGCCAGCGGTTCCCTTATTGTGGTCCGACATTGCTGCCATTTAGAGCCTCCTCTGCCTCTCGGCCTGTCCTCCTCACTGGAGAACAGAGGGCTGTGGTCTCGTCTACTTTATCTGCTCACAGCTCTGTGACCATAATTAACACTTGCACTCATTCGGTGCTGTGCATCAACAACAACATTCCAGTCTGGCTCGTTGGATCGTGCGGCGGGTGGTGGGTCAGCCGTAACCTGTTTACATTGCTGCCAGCTTCTGTTGTTGTTTGAGTCACAAATCATTGAAAACAGGACAATGAAGGTGATAGCTGAGGTGTTAACCAAGGAGTTGTTTCTACAGTAAAGTATATCCATATACTGTATGTGGACTGCAGTATCCGCTTAACCAACGTTTCTTTAAATTATACCAAGAAAATGTAATCTCTTCCACTTAAATCCCTAAATTGGACAGTTAACCCCCAAAACCACAATAAAGCCTATTTTTACTCTCGCCTGTGCTGCAGTCCATCCAGGTAATTTCAGTCTGAACTGAGGTTTGGAAATATTGGCTGCAGCTTTCCTTAATACAGTGAACGCAATGCCATTTGGTTTGTGGGACTTCGAGCACCAAGAAAGCTATATTTGACAAACTCAATAACAACAACATCTTTTTCCAAATATAACAACATGGTCACTTGTGATAGCAACCTTCTTATGAGCAATTTCATTGAGAACTTCTTGTTCTTCAATGTGATCATCTTCATGCAGAATAACACAAACATTTGTGGATTATCTTGTTACTTTTGGTACTCTTTGCACTATGAACCAAATAACCCTGAGCTTCATGGTACTGGGTCGAGAGAAAGCCAATATCTACAAACATTGGCAAATCACACAACAGCTATTCTTTTTTTGTTGCCAGATTGCACTCATTGTGAGAGCAGATTTAGGTTTCAGGAAACTCTTCCTGGAAGTCTTACCTGAGCACCTGGGGGATGGCGAACATGAAGGCATCGTGGAATATGATACACAGGGTACCAGTCAGAAAGTACGGGCCGAACTTGCGCACCATCGTCCTGAGCAGGAAGAAGCCGGAGCTCTGCTCCTTCTGCAGCTTCCTGAGGAGCTGAGCCTGGTCTTGCAGTCTTCTGCTCCCCAGTGCCATGCCCGACGCTAAGGCCTTCTCCTGCCTGCCAGAGCGAGAGAACGCACGCAGTTACAGACCAGCCATCTGTGTCAGAGATGTCCCAACATGATGCTGGCGCCTTTCAAGTCTTTAATGTAAAACGGACTGTAAGAAAAAACCTGTTGTTATTCGTACCATCACTGATGGACTCAAGAATTCGCCAGCAGTAAAAAAGCATTATTCACTGAGATAATTATTGGATTTAACGAGGGATCTTCAAAGCACTGGATTGTGTTAAAAAGCTTTGACACAAGGTTCTTGCCTTGACATGATGGTGCTCTGTGTCCTCAAGGGACCGCTTTGGACGCCTCGGTGATGAGACGTCCTGAATTCAAATTTACCGCAATCATGGCTAAGTCATGCTCTGCTTGGGTCATTAACTCAACCGGCACCATGCTGACGTTTGGCCACATTGCAATAAAATGGAATTGATTCTTTGTGCAGGACACGTGCATGTCTTGTACATTCTACAACTACTAGCTAATGCACAGAGAAGATTCACAATCACAGCACTCATTAAAAGGGACAGATTGTATGCATGAAAGACAAATGAATGGCAGCACTGTCATTGTGAGCATGTTAGCATTAAGCCCAAAGCACAGCTGACCCCGTGTACAGCCTCACAGAGCAGTTTAAACAGTTGTAAACTCTTAATTTTGTTTATTCTGTCTTTTTAGATTCTGTCAACTTTATGAAAGCCAAACACCAAATTGCCGGGGTATCCCTTCAAACCATCAGACTCAAATTAGAAGGCGTTCTCACTTTTGAAGTTCGGCACATTCATCTGTCCAGTCCTCCTCCAGCTCAGAGATTATCTTGCGCGACGTGTCTTCCTCCCTCAGGGTCCACAAGTCCTCTGCTGCCAGCGGGGTGCGATATCCTTTCACAACAAGCCTGAGGAGGATGATTCACACAGATAATCGTCAACAGAACACATATTATTGTAAACAAGTACAAACTGTCGCTGTAGTGAGTCAGCCAAAGCCAAAAAATTAGGGGTTTTGAAGAACCATCTTACCCTGTGAACCACCAGAAGAGAATCTTTGACAGGAAAGAGGCGTCTTTCACGGGACAGGGATTCTGCAACAGATTAAAGACCGGACTCAATGTTGTTTTCGCAGTAAAGCTCTCACCACTTTAAGGCTTTCGAGACACACACAGCTTCACAGAGGCCATCGATTGATGGTTGAATGGTGCACTTGTGAGGAGTGTGTTTGAGAATGCTAACGTGTGTACAGTAAGGTGGTCCATTGTGGGGAGCAGAGGCCATGAACTCCCACAGGAATAAATAGAGTTCAGTGGGTGGGAGATGACGTTTTGAGGTCTAGCTCAGACAGAACGGAAATGTCTAATCACACACTTTCCAACAAGTGGACACACACACACACACACACACACACACACACACACACACACAGAAAGTTTCTTTATGGCATCTCTCCACCCTGCCACCCCCGCACCAGGGTGTTTGCTCACTTCATTACCAGCGCTCCCGCTCTTCCTCTCTTCCTGTGAGTAACTCTAACCAGAGCGTGGGGCGGAGAGGAGGAGAAGGTGGAGGAAGACGAGCAGGACACACCAAGGAGCGACCAATGGGTGTGTCCACCAGACTGCGGCTTGTGCCCCCTCAGCCTCTTCACCACCGGCCGAGGGCTTCGGAGGGACTTTTCCAGCTATTTTGATTGTTTATCACCCGGGAAATGTTACGTCACACGTCTGTTTGATTGATTAGAAGTTAATTTTCATTAACCTGTCAGCTGTCCGAAATCCACTTGCTATTCGGAGATTTAGTGTCATCAGGCTCATGTTTGATGGGATAGTGAGATCTGTATTAAGTAATGCCTCTCACAGGCTCTAAGCAGCGGTCCTGATGTTATCCAACGCTGGAGTGAGTGAGTCGCGGTGATGGTACGCAGGAGAACAACGACAAACACACACACACATATTAACACTCTCCTCATAGAAAGCCAAAGCGGTGAAGTGAGAGTGGAAGGAGGGAGGGAGAGAGGGAAGGAGGTGAATCACATCATTTCCTCCAAAAGGGAAAAATGTCTTGACAACAAAAGTTGAAAACCACATGATAGCTGCTCAGGCGTTTTCTTTCCTGTGTTTTGGATCGGAGTGGACGGACGTTTTTGATGGAAGTGGGATACATTCTCCTCTGCCTACCTTTTCCAAGACAGTTTTTCCCTCTGGAGGCTGGTCAGCAAAACAGCACAGGAAGAGCTGGACCAATTGGATTGTGAAGTAGGAGAAGAAGGCGAGGTATCGTACAATGTCTGAGGCAATGCCCTGTGGAATAGGAAAGCACAGATTAAGGAGGCTGCTACAGGGCTGAACAACACCAGTCTTTTAGCCAGAGTTCCTTCAGTTTATTTGTGTTAAGCTATTCCAGACAGGTTTTGTAAGTTAGACTTCTATTTCAAGCTAAGGAAACAATTAATTGTCTTTGTGGCCGTGCACATGCCAAAGAAAAATAACATTGCTCTTATTAAATCAAGACATACGGGTTTCATCTCTGTCAACATTGCTCAACATATCACACAACATCCTGTGGTATACAGCGTCATTTATCTCCACTGTGGCTGGACAATACATTGCTTTCCCCATGCTAACACATTGTACAGCAGAGGGATGGTTTACACACCAAGATCACAGACACAATAAAGAGTGTTTTGGACCTTAAACCCAATCTTTAATGGTGTACTTTATATAAATGAAGTGATAGTTAAAGCTGCTTCTCAGTCACGCTAAGAGCCCGTATCTGTAAATAGGGAGATTGTGGTTTCACAAACCAGCACCCTTACAGTCAATCAAGGGAGCAGCTGCGATATTAACTGCTCAGAGACTTTTGTGAAATGTAGGACTCACTTGTTATTCCTGACGTAAAGAAATTGTGGGGTTTGGCAGATGCATTGTTTACTACTGGGTCAAGGCCAATGCCACAGCCAGTCTGTGCAATGTGCAATGGCTGCGCATGAAAGTTAGAGCCATGGTAAACAGTAGAAACGGCTTTCTCTGAAAAGTGTGGTGCTGTGCCCAGAAAGGAGATATGAAGGGTCCAAATGGTTCCGGCCACACAGTGAAAAACAGGGTCAGGATGGTCGGAGAGTGGGTGGGAAAAATGTAGGTCAGGCGACTAAGAATGGCCAAGGGTCGACAAACATGAACTCAGTCAACTGGAAACATCAACGCTGCAGAGTGAATTAGACACATTCTTCATAAATATTCACAAAATGTGTCAGTGCAATATTTAATGTGAGTTGACACAGTAGACAGGGAAACACTGCTAAGCTGTGCGACACAACCTTTATCGTTGTTCCATTTTTTAACAAGATTAAAGTACTTTTTTACTGTCTCAGATGAATTGTCCTGCAACAGTAACGTTATCAGCATTATAGTTAAACTTTCTACAAGACATACACTAACATATGTTTTTACATACACTAACATATGTTTTTGTACATACGTATGTTAACACTAACATATGTACAAAAACCTGTCAAATACAATGCTAAAGCCAGCAGCCAGTTAGCTTAGCACAAAGACAGGAAACAGCTAACCTTGCTCCGTCCAAAGGTAGCCTAAAATCCTCCCACCAGCACAGCGTAGAACCACAGTGTCGTTTTTACTCTTTGTTTTTGTACGTATTTTTGTACGTATTAAACAAACGAGACATAGCCCTCAGAGAAAGTCAGGTAAGCTGTTTCACCCCGTTTCAGTTCTTTGTGCTGAGCTTATTAGCATATTTAGCTGGCGTATGTCTCAAAATGTCAAACTATTCCTATCTATGTAACAGGAGTTATTAGCTTTTGAGTGAAAGTCAATGATAACTTCCTTTGTTTTTAGGGTGTAATGAACAGCCCCCGCATCATCTCATTAGACATCTGTTCGTTTATGTAGTTGTCTTAATTATCTCCAGTCCAACTTTGACTGTATCTTCTGCAACCATTTCACCTCAGTCTACCTATAGCTATGGTAGGCTACCTACTGTTCACTCTCATGACCAAGCAAAAGACTCAAGACCTTTAGAGCAGCACCATATGAATTTGGTTATTCAAGAAGTAGAGATATATATGATATGAGGGAGAAATATTTAGATGGTCACATGTGCATCCATGTGCACGCGTGTGGTTGAATGAAATGAAAACATCTGTGTCTGAATTCTAAATGGCATCGCATTATGTGCGGATGCATAGATTTCCATCTGGCTGTGTTTACAGCAGTGCAGGCCCATAAACACAGCGCTGACGTTCCTCTAGTCTAACCCTGGACTGCCGTGTCTCACCAGCATTTATCCAAGGGCCATCATTACTCTCCCCCAAGCAGTGTGGGAATGTCACACTGAGGACGATAAAACAGAAATATGGATGTGTGTGTGTGTTTGCGTGTTTTTATAGAAATGCAAATGCGACTGCCCTACGACTGTGTGCGCTTAAATAGAATACCCCATACAACAATGATTGCAGTGTCTGACGCGAGGCACAGGAAGAAAAGGAAAACTTAAACACACACAGGCTTGACCAGAATTGGCAGTGTTATCCTCCAACACTTGGTTAACTTCGGATACCTTGGTTGAAATTGGGGGATGAAACAGGAACTCTTTGCTGACACAGGGTATATCTCAAGCTATGCTGCTGGAGTCTTGTGTCTAGACTATGGGTAGGAGTGGACCTGATTAGATATCCCTGCATGGTGTTTTCACGCTGCAAGTTCACTGAGTTTGAACCTGACAAACACACTTACTTTGGCTCTGAATTATTCCTTATTTTCAATATAGAGCATTTTGGATGGAGCATCTTGTGTTAGGACACTGTGTGATGTTATTTTGTATCAATCAATTGTCTGAAGAAATACCTCGTCCATGGCCAGCTGGATCTTCGCTCTTAGAGGCACCAGGGAACAGACCACAGCCAAGACCCAGAACAGGAAGAGGAATACAGAGGAGCGACAGCCTCTTATTCTTTCCAACTGGATGATGCACAAGGCCAAGATCTAGAGAGAGACAGAGAAAGACTTTATCTAAGAATCCACATGTGGGGGTCCCACACCACAGGGGAGGAAACAATCCCCGAGCTTGGAGAACACTCAAATGTCAAAAAACAGCCTGGAGCCATTCAACAAGGACAGGAAAACATGATGAAATACCTTTTTGGAAGAAAAAAAAAAAATCTTATTTACCAACCAATTAGCATTATTTTTTAAGTCACCTGCTAGTTCTACTTCAAACCAAACTATTGTCTAAGTTGCTCTGGGTAGAACCTCTTTCTGAGCTGTAATAAAGCCCTATCTCTCCCGTATTAGGTGCCGATGTCACTGCCAACCTTTTCATTAGGGAGGCTAAAATTAGATTCACTCTGATCTAATGCAGCCGATGGTGGTTTTGAGAAAGAACTTGGGATTCTGGGATTTCCCTGGTCGTCGCCACAGATGGTTTCTGGCTGACTTCTGCCTATAAAGAAATTAATCCATGGCATGCTCCATGCCCTGCACACACTTTCCTAAAACAAACAAGCTCTATATCGTGATGTTTACTCAAAAATAGACCAGGTTCAGTGTCGTATGTCCTCAGAGGAGTCACCCATCTGCTGTTGAACCACTGTAATGATTGATGATGGTTCATGATGAGTACCGCATTGGTTACTTTAGGATGAGCCACAGAGCTGTCCTGTTATAAACCATAGACGCTTAGTAATTATATACGTTTCTCACATCAACAACCCTATACACTTCGTGATGAGAGGTGCACAGATTTCTGAGTGGTGATCATGAGAGGGTGAAGATCCTCATGTGCTCTGGTAGATATAAACAACATACAGGGTTTTCATTAACTTGCTGTGGTGACACACTGATTCTTTTTTCTTGCGTTCATTCATTTCCCCTGCACACTTGATACTTGCCAGTCTATTGAAGGAGGAATACAGAGAGACAACAATCATACCTATGGGGAATTTAGAGTCTCCGGTCCACCTGACTGCACGTTGGAGCCGAAAGCACAACTAAAGAGGGAATGCAAACACAGAGACAACCGGCCAACTGAGAGCACGTGAACATCCAAGACCTCTAAGAACGTCGATGTGCTTGGAGGGGAAAATGTACCGATTACAGTTATTCTAATGATAAATGAGGAGCTCTTTACTTCCACACTTTTTTTGCAACACGAGTTGCATCGATTGATTTTTGGGAGGAACGCAACAAGCTGTAAACAAATAATTTACTTATTATCCCCCTATGAAGTTTAAATTGCAAACTTATTGGCTTATTTACACATCCAGCCGACATGAAGCAACATGGAGTTGAGTCGTGTTTGTCTCTGTTGAATATGGGTCTAATAATCACTCTCCCTTTAGCTCTAATTTGGTCTCCACTAGCTCCACTACAATGTGTCTCTCTAGCAGCTAAATGCTCTGCTATGTTCACCAGCTAGTCACTAACTTCGTCTGTCTGCTGATTGGTGCTCGACCTGTAGCGTCCAGGAGGATTCTTAATGTTTGTTTTCCTAAAAACAGCTGCCTCCTCGTCTGGAAACGAGGTCGAGGCCGTAAAGCCAACACAATTAGCTGAAAGATGTTTAAAAAAAGTCCACAAGAGCCGAGGGGAACTGCAGTCTGTGATCATTTTCTGTGTTTTCATCCCTACAAGAGATACACAACAATTCATGATGATTAAAACACAGTTTTTAAAGGCTAAATATATGTTCCAAACGTGTTGAAGTTTTCTATGGTACTGTATATCTACATCTCCCAGTATCTCGGTCAGCAGCACCAAGCCCATGGTAAGAACTTCATGTCCTCGACTGCTGGTACTTTAAGTCCTGAAGAGGTTGAGGCTGCATCAGCCTAAATCCAAACCTTAGCATAAGTAGAGGAATCATAAAGCTGACCTTGGGTCAGCATCCAAGGGCAAGGACCGTGCTATTCCTAGCCTTCCGCTCTGACTTGCCATATTGCTCAAAACCATCAGCCATCTGTTTGTAGAAGTCAGTGGGTGGAACTAAGTCCATCACCTTATAATTACATGGGAAGAGTGCAGCGCTCGGGAAGGAATAGGACCTTTACGTCACGGTATTGCTGATTATAGTCAGTGTGATGTGAGTGCTTTTCATCATTAGTGAGCATGATTTGTGGGCTGAGAACTGTTACCATACAAGCTGGTCCGAGCAACAAGAGCACAGTGTTCCAGGCCGGTACCTGGGGAACGGGTGGTGGTGGGTGGCTACAATCAGCATCAAGAACATAATATCCTGTAATAGCGAGAGGACTGGCAAGTAGATTTACAGATTGGTGACGAGCTCTTCATTAGATTTAGTAGATGTTTGTTGTCAGTCCCCTTGGCCTGATAAATTCTATTCTCAAAATAAATGATCTTTTTTTAACTAGATCCCTCGATACAAGAGACATCTCAGTGTATTTCTACCCAAACACGTGCTGCTATTGACTCAGGAGTCTGAAAAGACCACAGGTGGGCAAGGCTGTCTGACTTGGAGACTATGCAGGACCTGTATTAGGCTGCAGAGAGAGGAAGCTTTGTGAGTAAACCTATACAGCTCACTGGGCTACAGCAACCCATCCTATCCGGGCTCAGCACCCTTACTCTACTGTGTTGTAAATGTTACATCACTCCTTTTCGGGACTAACAGCATTTTCAACTTTCCATGCCACCCATGTTGTCAGCTGCACTCATCTTCTTATTTTGCGCCTACTCATCAGTGTAGTATCATTTAAAATCTGCAGAAAATGAGTGGGATGAATGTTCTGAGAAACATTCAGCGTCATTTCCATCAACAAATGCCACTGAAAACATTTCTCTAGTTGCACACCAGCCCGTATCTTCTATAAACACTGTTCTGGGGGTTATAGTTTGATTGAAGATGTTTGAAAGGAGAGAAGACAAACACCATTTGTAAAGATTAAAGCGCTCATCTAGATTGCATAAATCTGCACAGGTCTTGCACTGATTTGGATCTAAACATTTGAGTTGTTAGCACTGTTTCTCCGTAGACCTGAGCAAATGAATGTGCACTATAGATTTTGGGTATTGTTTTGTTTATTCAAAACCTCAGGTTCTTGTTCCAACGTTGCACCTTAAATACAGTCTTGGGCAGAACAATGGTGCTCAAAGAAGGAACTGGAGTCAAAGCTTCCCGTCCAACAGCACACCTGTAGCCTAGCCTGTATAAAGACTGAACCTTTCTATGTAATTAGGTTTAACAGAGGCTACAATTGTGTTTTATCACCGTTGTATTCGGTGGTTTTGTGTTTTTTAAAGATGAACAAAAAGGTTGGAAGAGATTCAAATGAGCTTGATTTAACGTGCATGATGAGTCAAAGCACTCATTTATATGAAACTACATGATTAGAAGAGCATCAACGAAAAACGTGATTCAATTACTTTGAGTGGACAAGGGCTGACTGTCCACTTGGAGTTCACAAGTGAATCAATCGTAACAGTTTATGACTAAGTCCGTCCTGCAATGGCAGTGGTGTGGGGAATAGTCTCTAAAAACATCTGAAGCATTTTGGGTTTGTATGCATATTTGTATGACAAAATACAGCCACAAATAAAAGAAATGTATGACACAAAGAGACACACCTGAGACCTTGTATGGGCCTCGTGTGATTTAAAAGTGTGTCTGATTTAAAGGAGAACTTTCTCTGGAGTGTACGGTCCACTCAACAACGTATAAGGTATAAAAGTGCAACTCAGAAGTAGGAAGAATACTTTTAGAAACGGAACCGGAGAGCATCATGGGTGCTTGGCACAACACCTACCAAGCACATTTTTCATTGTATTGAAACTTTGCACATACTTTCATTCCACATCAAACAGTAGCTGATGTCACTACACATGTACTCTGCACCCTGATGAGTGGTGGTCAAATACTGGCGGCGTTTACATGGTGCTGTAATGTTTGCATTGCCTGCAACACTATAAATCTTACCCTCGTCATGCATCTTTGCACCTCAGTGTCTGGCCAACATACTGTTCATAGGCTATATATCCTTTCATTTGCTGCACATCGACATGCGAGCCAGCTGGACACAAGCTCAAATATTCCCAAAACTTCTGTTACCCAGAGGAACACTGGAGGGATGTCAAATCAGTTGCATATCTCAATAGTTAAAGCGTTTTCCATACACACACATCATGGGTGCACTCGTATTCTCTAAAACTAATGCACAATCATGCACACAGTCATTGTGGAAGTGCCTTAAACTTGCATTCTCAAAGGCCATCAGAGGCAGATACCTATAGTTGCAAAAAGTAGTCTGGATGCATGGACGTCGATGAGAAAATGACTCTACTTCTCTCTTGATTTATTACCTCAGTAAACATTGTAAACATGAGTTTATGGTCTCAATCGCTAGTTTCAAGTCTTCTTCAATACAGCATGATGTTCATTTAGTACATTATGGTCCATTTAGAGTCACACAGACCATAAAGCAGGGGATGCTTTAGGGTGTGGCTACACGGTGATTGACATGTCGCTACCACGCTGTTGTCTGGACTGGGAGTTGTCTATCTTTATGTCTTACAACTTTAACACTTTCACAGTGTGTTTTCAGTTCAGGAAAGGTAATTGTAACCCTTTGGTCAAATAAAAATGTCTTGTTCAGTGTCAAGATGGCGTGGGCAAAAAAACAAGATGGCAATGACCAAAGTGCCAAACTCGAGGTATCAAATTGGCAGTCTAGAAACCAAAGGGTGCTGTCACAGGGACTATGTCCACTTCATATTCAGTCTATTGTTTCTACAGTAGCCCGGAAGGGACAAACCAAACAGGCCACTGTATGATCTCCGACAGGAAAGGGAGGGGTGAGTGGAGAGGCATTCAGTTCTTTGCAACCTCACTGCTAGATGCCAGTAAATCCTACACACTGCTCCTTTAAGCCATTATCCATGGTAAGATGGACCTTGATTTATAGATTCAACACTTTGCAGGATGCTGCTCATCCACCCTTGATGCACTGATGCAACGCATGCAATGTTAGAAGAAGGACCTTCGCTTTTACAGCACAAAAAAATCATGAAATTAAAATGACTTCAGTCAGATAATTCCCTGTTTGGACAGGTATAAACGTGTGGGTGAACACTAGAGTAGAATCGGTATTTACCAAAGTCATGCTGCGTATGATGGGGCTGAGTAGGAAGACCATGTGCTCCTGGATCTCCTGGCTCCTCTCCAGCAGGATGTAGAAGAACTCCACAAAGCCAAAGGAGGCCAGCAGGAAACCCAACACCTGGGCAGGACAGGAGAGTCATACAAAACTGAATAGAAAAACTTTGTTGTCAAATTTGCCAGTATATTTATTAGGTTTTATGTTGAGGAATATCAATAGAATTTTGCTTTTGTATCTATTTGCAATCAAGTGAAAACCCTTGGACAATAAACTGACGACTGGCCAAAGTCTGTGTGAAGTCTCACCATCTTGGCGGTGCAGAGGCAGGACATTCGAATGCGTCCGGAGTCATGGCAGTAGAGGTGAAGGCAGTAGAAAGGCGCCAACAACCACAGATAGATACAGGGCACCCACACCAGTACTGTGTTCTGGAAACACTGGGTCAGGTCTGGGTTCGCTGTGTACCACGTACGGTTCCAGTCCTACAACAAGGAGAAAGTAATAAAGCCAGAAGTTTAGATCAGCAGAATATACCTATAAGTCAAACTGTGAGATGTGATCCATCATCTTACAGATAGAGTTCATGAGAGCCAAGTCCAGAGAGTTCAGACTTCAGACCTCATCCATCAGGGCAGCGCAGAGGGAAACCACAGCAAGTCAACAAAATACTGTGTCTTTGCCCAATCCTGCCAGTGTGTGTGAGTTGGAAGGGGCCCTCTTTTGCTAAAATGCTGAGTCAGTTTGTGGCTTTTTTTCTGACCACGTCTCTGGCTTGTTTCCTAATTCCAGGAGGACAATATAAGCTGTCAACACATTAAAATGTGAGGTCAAGGATTATACTGATAATGAAGCTTATAAATAGTAAAAGTCCATGCAGAGGAGGTGTGCCAAAGGTTTGAGATTGTGTAACAGCAGCAGAAGCAAGATGTGTTGTCTCTAACAAAAGAAAGGACCAGGGGCTAAGTGGCCTGTTGTTGTCTTGCTTCCCTTGTTTATCACTTCACTGGCCTAATGAGGGGCACGGTGTCTGGCTGTGCTAACGAGGCTGCCCTGCGGAGTCACCACAGGAAGTGGTTTACAGCTTCTAGCATGGCGGAGTAGTCTGGCACTGCTGGTAGACTCCCAACTGGGATAAGGAAGAGAGGCCACAATTGGTGGCAGCTGCAGCTTCATTATGTAACGCAGCCCTGCTGGTGAACCACGTCAGGTGAGATGCACTTTGGTAGTTGCTGCTGCTGCTCTGAGAGAGCGGCGTGTCTCAGCGTGAATAGTGATTAATTCAAGTTTACCATCAATTGCCACCGTTTCCCACCTTTGGAGCCTCAAGAGTCTGACTCATGACCTGATGGTAGGATACCTGTGAAAATCAGAGGTGACACTCTTTGCCTGCATCAGGGTTACAACAATTCCCACACAGCTAAATCTTTATAATGGAGGTGGTTGTGATGAACACACCATTTGTATCCCAGTGGTCTCTGTGAGCACTGATGTACCAAATCCATTCAAGTGATAAATCTCTTGAGAGGCAGTGTGTGGGAGGCTGCTTTCACAGACCCTTCTGACTCCTGCGGTCAGTGGCAGGCGATGAACAGAACACTTTTATGTAAGAAATTCAACTTGTCAAACCCTCTCCAAGCACTTTCTTGTGCATTTTGCTCAGTACTCAGCCTATTTCTGTGGTGGGAGCAGTAGATGCCACTAGCTTAGGTGTCTATTTTTACCTGACAAGCACAGTGATGTGAAAGTAGTAGAGACTTCAACTGCGCTGCAAACCTGCTGACTGCCACTCTTCACATCCTCACAAATTCAGTGGCTAATAATGAGTTAAATAAATGAAATCTTGCTCTGTCTTGTGAGCAAAATATCATTATGCGCCAAACGGTGAGTATGTGGTGTATGAATTCTCACCTAGACTTGAACCTGTTTCTCAAGTTACAAGATGGCTTGATTCAAAAAGAAAGAAACTAAATACACTTCTAGCTCCAGCCTAAGCAGCTCACATGCATGGGGGTTTTCTGGATCACACCTCTTCTGCTGAGCTGGATTGTGAATGTTCAGTTCAGCGATATAAATCCCCATCACGACCCTGAGCCTGTGACTAATGAGTAAGCGATGACGCTGTTCCAAAAGTATGTGAAAGGACGATTACTAGTTAATAACTGAAAGTACTTTGCGGCCAACATGAGACAAAACATCTGTTTAAACATCTTCTATGCATTGTAATTGATGTAGTGTGAACGAGAACATCACATCTGTGCTTTCAACTTTCATGGCAAAGAGAGCCGCACAAGACAATAGTTACTTTCGCTTTCTCAACATAGTTTGATGGCCATTGTTTTGAGGTTTTGCAAGAGCAAAAATAGAGAAAGAGCCGTAATGAGAAACAGAAACGCAGAGGGAGCGAGAGGAAGAGGGGGAAAGAGGCAAGTTGGGAGCGAGTGCATTGAATAATTTTGGCATTCCAGCTGGATGGCTGACAGCTCCATCCTTCTTCTTTCGAGCCAGGATTCAGAATGTGGATGTACAAGACTAGAAAGCCTTTCCAACAACAGCAGCTCACTCACTGGGATGCATCACCACCTCTCAGCATCTCATTGTGCTGAATCACAGAGCAGAGTGACAGTAAATGCAATTTTTGGCACGCAGTAAAGGAAGTTCTCCCATTCAGGCTTGCTTTAGTTTATATTTCTAATGCACTCTCTTATATATGTACAACACCCCTTTCTACGCTACACACAGGCTTATTATTTTTCATTCTATTGTTTAGTAATGGACAGTAAAAACCTGTCGAATGAGCAGCACTTGTTGATAGTTGGCCAATGATACAAGAACAACATGCTAATGTGGCTAATGCTAATAGCTTTAATCACTAAATCGCATCAATGGTGAGGATTAGGCAGGTTAAATTCAATTCAATTCAACTTATTTTGTATAGCTCAAAATTACAAATCAGCCCAAAATCACAAATCAGGAACCAGGAGTAAGTGTTATTTTGTGTTATGCATCTAAACTTACATAAACAACAGTTGGTGCTCATAATGCAGGCTCCGAAAGACAAAAACTAACTTTTACAAACATTTTTACTCCTCAATATTGGCTTATTACAAATGAGCTTGAATTTAGTGACAAAAGAAACTTGCTTGACGCAAGTATTACAGGTGAACACGTCACAAACTCACCCACAGAGGGTCCAGGCCGCTGAGTCTGCAAAATGCATCCATCCACTCGCTTGCTCCTTCCCTCCTGAGGCTCCACTTGTTGGGGGTCGATCAGCCCTGCTCCTCACACTGCGTAGCAAGCTCTCAGCACCAGTGTGTGTGTGTGTGTGTGTGTGTGATGTGGGGAGAAAAAGTTTAGACTTTTCTTCTCTGGCTAATGGTGGTAAAACGTGGGGTTAGCTGGTTCCTGCCTGTCTGTTTGGCTGGCATTTGCTATGTTTATTAGTGTGTGTGTGTGTGTGTGTGTGTGTATGTGTGTGTGTTTGAATGTGTCTGCGTGACTTTTTCTCCCCTTTAATGAAACTTCTCTCAATGAAACTCTGTTTCTGTCTGCCTCGCTGTTTGAACTGCTGCTGTCCTGAGATCCTGTGTCTATCTGACTCTCCCTCTGTGTGCCTTCTGTTTATGAGTGTGTCTCCTTGTTGGGTGGGTGGAAATCCCTCTCTCTCTCTCTCTCTCTCTCAACCCTTCTCTCCTCTCCCACAGTTGCTGGATTTCGATCAAAACACCACAGCTACTCCCCTCATTGGGATGACAGCCTCACAGCCAGTCACTCTCCCTCCCACTTTCACTCACTGCCCCTTACCTCTTTCCTTGCTCTTTACTTCCCCATGTCCCAAACCAGTCGTCTCCCCAGTGTGTGTTTGTGCACACACTTACCTTTCAAACTGAGACCAGCAACACTCAGACAAACACCATGATTTAAGACATTCACAGCACTCACATCCAGGATATTAGCAACCGTAGTTAATGTTTTGAGACAACTATTCATATGTATTGCCAGCGTGGTGCAAAGCTTAACATACTAGCATGTATGTGTGGAAACCCCTTCGCAAGTGGACAACAGCACTAATATTTAACATCCTGCATGAGTCACAAAATTGTGTTTTTCAGTCCAGACATTCAATGGAAAATGCAGAGCCACCTCAATGGCGCAAGCACTTCCATGTATTGCAAAACAAAAATTGCTGATATGGAAGAAAAGGTAACGTGTGTGTTAATAAGTCATCGTATTGTACTGAAACTTGCACTATAAGCGGAAAATAATCGCACAGCTCTGTCACAAAGTGGCATGTCTGTGACCGATGTGCCAGTAAAGGAACACTGAAGGAAAAAAGATGTACTTGATTATCGATGCCCTTTATGTGCGCAAGGGCATGTGTGCAAGTCTGAAATACTGAAATGCAGGAGTTTAATTAAAGGGATGTAGTTGCATTATTAAATACAAATAAAAAACACAACAAAATCCATCCTGTACATGTTTATACACGGTTTAAGGGGAAAACGTGTGTGTGTCCTTAAAGCTCTTTGTAGTCTGCTGAGAAGCATCATCGAATGGTGTGATGACGGTCACGCTGGTCAAGACACGAGGGAAAACTTCAGCACAGCAGCTGCGCAGGAAAGTATGACAGCGTCTCCACTGGGACTAACACCGCCACGGCCATCATCACCGCACAGAAGAAACATGGAAAGTTCGGCAGAGAGGCAGACCACCACCAGGTCCTGTGTCTCGCCATGTGCAAATACAAGATTATTATTCTTTTAAAAATGAGTCATCGCTTTATGTTTCTCCTTCAGGCTGGCGAGTGTTTTTTATTCAGCACTTCAGCTCCTGGTGCAAAATAATGGGAATTGTGTAACACGACACGTGGATTCATTTGAATGTGAAATTCTTTTAAAAGTTGTATTTGACAGGGAACTGGAACTACAATCCTGGTCAAATTTAGAAATAAATATGTTGAAGCGATGTGTGTTGGGTGCGCTTCGTTATGAGGTGTGGTCAGAAGGACAGAAAATTCTCCCCAACAATCATCCTGCTGGCTTCAACATTAACTAATGGAGGGTTAAGAGGACATGAATTAGTCGGACAAAGCCTAAGGTAGCTGTCAGACAGATGTAAACAAACAAGATATCCATGGCCCGGCCTGACTGTTGTGTTATGTCTCAGACCCACAGCGTGAGCGGAGTGTTGCTACCACCAAGAAATGGACCGAAACACCTCAGGCAGTGTACCACAAAGAGTGGGGTGAGCGGTGAGTGTGTATTTCTGTGTGTGGCTGTATCACAGGCTGAAGTGTTTACAGTACACCTCTTTGACCCAAATAACAGCCAGGGTCCAAACACTGAGACTGAGAAAGAGACGTAGCATGTCTTCCCTTTCTGTTTTAACTCACGTAGGTGACTTGCTTGAATCTCTGTGGCAGGGAGTGTTTGTGTTTTCTACTTAACAGTAGACAAATGATAACATCTGGTGCTTGGCTGCGTGAGGACGTTTTTAGGGGTGTGTGAGAACTTCCCTCGAAAGGGGCCCTGTGAATCTGTGGCCTCCCTGGTTGTCAGTAAATGTGCACATATATATTCTATGGTTTTCTGTTTGGAGGTGAGATAGTTTAATACCCCCCCCTGTTGCGTCCAGAATAAACGTATTTGCAGCATCGGAGCCAAGACTCCTCAGCTGATTAGTCCCAGACAGCAGCTTGAGGTTGAGGGTGTTGCAATTCATGGAGGAAAAGTAGCACAAAAACAACACACGCGCAGAGTCGTGCATGTGCAAAGAAGAGCAAGAGCCGTGCAAACTGCTGGTACGGGCCCAAGATGGGTTAACATATATATAAACATACACACAAATACGACCGAAATGAGCTCCGGCCAGCCGATGGCCAGACGGCAGACTGTTTACACCGGTGGGGGAGAGAGAAAAACACCCAGCATGGACCCGATGGGAGACTGCCACTGGAGCAGGGGCACTTGTGGTCATGGCGTGTAGCAGTTGTAATGTGGACCTGGCAGGCGGTGGATGCGGAGGGTGGCTGCGGGGGTGGCAGGGCCCCAGCCAACTCGTGGTGCAGTTGTGGTTAACCAGTCTAGGTCACCTACACTTCCTCTGGCCTCTCTTCCTGGGAGGAAAAACAGTCTAGTCAAAATAATGGTGTCATTTTGGCTTCTTACGTCGGAGCAAGGGGAGACAAATTTAGCAACAGCAAAACAAAGGGAGGGGACGAAAACAGATTAAGAGACAAGGTGACAAAATATCTGCTATTTTTGCTTCTCTGTTAACTCCTAAATAAGCAAGTTTAGATGAGTGGCGCAGCTCCAGTGCAGCCTGTAAATTCAGATGTGTCAGCCTACGCAAGCAATTCTAATTGGGTCTTCCGCTTCTCTCCCTCCCGTTTTTACCCACAGTGCCATCTTAATCTGTCCTTACTGCTTCGCTCTGTAGCTGACAGACAGACCTTTGATCTGCCTGTCAGCAGAACTGCTGTGCTGAGAAAGTACGCTTGATATGACGAGGAAGCCACAGTGTGAGCCCCGTGTGTGCGTGATTGTGTGTGTCAGACCTGTTTCCTCCGTGTGTCGACTCCGGACCCGTCTCACATGCCTCTGTGAGTGACACGAGGCTTCCGGTATTTATCACCTTACTGCCTGTAGGCACCTGCTGAGGAGTCATTCATAAGGAGTCCAAATACACACAGCTTGATTATTCACATACTGTTTAAGAAACAGTTACAGACACAATCACGATAAAGTTTTGGAGAATACACTTATTTACTTTCTTTAGATTTAGATGAGAACATTGATAGCACTCGCATATCTTCCCGGTAAATATGACGGTGTACGTCCAGCAGCCGGTTAGCTTAGCTTAGCATAAAGACTGGAAACAAGTAAATCTCTGTACCGACACCTCTAAAGCTGTGTTCAGACAGAATGATTTCAGAGGTTTAGAGGAGGCATATTGAGTCAATGGAAAGACACGCGTGGGCACTAAATTCAAAGCGTGTCAGAGTGGAAAATGTTTTAAGTTGAGTGAAAAATGCTGAATCTGCTTCATTAACGTACACAAGACGGGAGGAAAATAATTACGTTGTGTGTAGCTGAGTGTTTACCGGATAGACGTGAGATGTTCTCATCCAACTCCATTTCCCAAAATATTGAACTCTCGCTTTAATGCCACACGGAGGAACAAGCTCATCAGAATAGCTCAGAATCTGGACTTCACCAGCTTTGGGCAAATTATACTCCGAAGTTTAGTCATTTTATAGGAGATGCTTTGGTTGCAGAGCCAATTCAGAATTAGTGAGGTAATTGCTGGGCCCCGGTTGGTTTTTTTTTCGTTGGTGAATCTAATCTCAGCGCAACATCTCCAAACTCAGACACAGTAAAGATGCTCTTTTTCTTCCCAGACGGCAGATGTCTTGCCATCATTTTCTCAACTGGCCTGGAGCCAGAAGGTGTCTGACTAAGACTGAGCTGTGATTACCCTCCAGAGGAAAACCATGCGGGATGACGGCCAGCCAGAGGAAAGGCAGGACTGGCTCAGGACTGGTTTGGAGCACTCTCACAAACAATGTAAATAAACATGTCAATATCAGTTTTTTTTTTTATTTTTGCATGCTTATAAGATGACTGGGTGAAACATGGGATGAACTGTGGTGGCTGCTTGGTTATAAGTCCAATGACCTTTTATGACATTATCTCTGAGAAGAAGAGGACATTCAGAGACACAATTTCATCATTGAAATTGTGAATGTTTCCCAAAAATAATTTGCTTTCCACTTCCTCCAGAGTTTAATCACAGTTTCCTAAACTGACCATTTAGAGTGCACAATGTGTTATGTGTGCCTCTAAGTTTGAGTTCAAGACATTTAGTGAAGAGTTTCTTTTGCAGTTTTAGCAGTTCTAAAGACCGGTCTATTCTATTATATTATATTCTATTCTATTCTGTTCTATTCCTTCTTAAACAGCAAAGACAGAGGTTGAAAGCGTGGGTTGTTTCTGCTGACAAAGTCTACAAAGGTGCATGATGATGATAAAAGACTGACAGTTTAAAACTGTGAGTTTATCTTACGTGTATTCTTGTACTAGCCAAACTTAAAGTCACTTGTTTTGTTAGTTTAATGGCTAATCTAGTTAAAAATATATAAATTAAATGACAATAAGCTGAAAATAAATCAGCTGAATCATCCCAAAAACTATGAAGTGATATTAGCTATTTATTTCTCTCTGTAATGACTAATCATCTCCATGAGGTTGGCAGTGATACACCAGCTCCCCAAATAATGTCAAAAAATAACATGACACATCTCACATGGCCTCAACATATTAACTGTACAATAATGGGAAATATTGCTTTCCTTCCACTCCCCAAAGGAATTTCAAAAATCAAGTAATATGGTTTGTAATCAGCATTTACAGCGAACAGAACAAAATGAGTGACGCATCAAAACTTGTTTGCTCTTTTAGAATCATTTGGAGGGCCTATTTTTTAAATTCAAGCCACAGGCACACCATTTGGTCTCTGTGCTTTATGTGTCAGTCAGTGGTGAGCTTCGGTTAGGTCTGACCCGGCTGTGCCTCACAGATGACCCAGCCACGGTCCAACCGGGTTTACACAGCCTTCAAACAAAGTAGAGACGCTGGAGGTAAGCCTGGAGGCCACAGCTTGGCTGGACTCTTGCATCTGCAGGCATCCCGCTTCATGTCTGGTGCAACACTGGGACTACAGATAGAACAAGTATAGCCAATCCAGCCACCCATTTATATTCTATCCTTCCATAATCCATACATTTATCCCTGTATCTATGTATCTATCTTCTATCCATATACCCAATTCATCCATCCATGTTTATGTTTTGGTTTTATTTGCACGTTTTTAACAGTAAAGGTCAGACAGAGATGTACTCTGCACTACAGGCCTCACCTTATAGAGAGAGCAGAAATATACAAACACAAATAACTTTATGCGAAATATCAATTAACATCCATATCTTTTACATGTCCAATCCCATCGTAAATTATGATTAGCTAATAATGGAGGAAAAACAGCCCTGTGTTAAAAACAACAACAACAACAACAAAATGATTAGTGTCTAGATTCCGGTTTTGGACATCGATAATCACAAGTACTTATCATATTTAAGTTAGGCTGCTGATAGCAGTAACAGATCCTGGATCACCCCTGAGATCAGAGAGAACAATACCAGTTACTATGCAGTTCACACTGCAAAAAGGCTCAATTATGATATTATGTATCTCTTTGTTGTCAGGAGGCTCTAAATAGCACACGGATGGAAACTCACTGAACTTTCAGCCACATCAAAGGGATTTGTGATGTTTTCCCATCTGAAGAACTAGTAGGATTTTTTTTTTTTTCATTTGCCAGATTTAGGGGTGTCGGATGTAAAATATAGAGTTGGTTTTTAATATTGGATGAATTTTTGCAGGCCAGCAGTAAACCCAGCATTATTAGTAACTTTATCCAATATTTTTGAACAAGTTGCTTAACTTTAAGAGAATGCTGAGTTAAACTATTTCATAAATAGTTTAATTTGCATCACTTGCCAAAACATTGTTTTAAATGTACATACTTTGCAGTGAATGCTTCTGTAACATGTTTATTTCGTGTTATCTCCATGAATCATGTTAAATTGTAAGATTTAATCTTAAATATCTGCATATATAGTATATTTATATCCATCCATATACAGCCTTAATTTGTCTTGCCTCAGGAGCCTCAGTTTGAACAGGCAGGCCCTCGGAGAAAACACCGCCCAATTACTTTGACAATGCTTAATAGGATATCGTGGCTTTTCTCTAAACAACACAGACCTACTGCTAGCCTAAAATAGTAGCAAGTGGAAACCCACGGGACAGTCCCCCGTCACAGTTGCCCAATAACCTCGGTGACTGGCCCCCCCCCTTAATAGAGCCCGGAGCCTGACTCCCACCCACTCTGGCCTCTTGTGACGTATGGAGGCACCAGCTCATCACGAGTCACCGCACTGAAGTGGTAAGACGACCATCAACAAAAACAATTCCTCGCCTTTTCCTTGCGGATTGTGGGCCGAAAACCCTCTAAAAATATCACCAAGAGAAACTGAGGGGGAGGCCTGGATTGCGGTAGTGACCTTTATTGGGGAATCAGCCACTCCCTGCGCACTTTAAAAACGTTGTCTTTGTCAGAGTGGAAAACCAATGGGATGAGTACAATGACCAGCAGAATTTCTACCACTAGCTGCTGTTGTTATAATGTCATATGTCTACGTCCTGCCTACCTCAGAATTCAGCCACAGCCTTAATTCTGGTCTGTTTCACTTCTTATTTCATGTCTTTTGCAATGCTGCCAGCTGTTTAGCGCTCATTTGAGTCACGGCAGTTTCACAATAACAACATCAAAGAAAGTTAACATGCGCTTGCTATAGTCACCGTCCCAGCGGCACCAAAGTGGCAAAATGACCCTGAAATATATGAATTGTTTTCATCTTTCTGCCTGAACTTGGACTTCACCTGTACCAGTTAACATCACGCATATACATTCAAAAACTCATGCCATTACTTCCATGCATTCATTCTGTCCGTCACCAATTTCCGCCATTTATGACATTCAGTCATAAAAAATGCTGGAGAAATGAGCACCAGTAAATCAAGTATCTGCCCACATGGCGCACCCACAATTCAACAGTAGTAGTGTCACTCAACTTCCTATTGCAGGGCCATTTGTACAGTATGCCCTCATACACTGGTAACCCACAGTCTGCAGTCTGTAAATCAGAGAGGACAAACACGACTTCCGGAAAACCATTTAGGACAGCGAAGGCAAAGTAAAGGGAGCATTTCCTGTCAGACACATCCTGTGGCTAACAGGAAATGCTGGTTAAATGATAGGTTTGCATAAATGAAGGGCTGCTCAGCTTGCCATCACACCCTTTAAATGGATTGTTTCCCTAAATGTATCTGACTCTGTGTTCAAAATGAGTGTAAATGTGAAAACAGTGATGCCTCTATCCTACGCTCTACAACACTGAACACTGTTTCTCCTCAAGTGCCTCACATTTATTGGTTAGTTCTCATACTGAGCACACCTTCTTTTTATAAACTAGCTGATATGTCTGAGCTTGCCATTGAGGTAAATCAAATTCCTGTTGACGAGGCCGTACTTTTGACTCCTTTTCCCAAGCTTCTTTACATGTTTGTCTCAGGTGGCCATTAATGTCTTTTCTCAATTCTTGCAGTTATTATCAAACTGGTTCATTCAGAAATCTCTGTCTTGATGAGGAGTGCCTGAACATGCATAAGTAAAAAAAAAATGAAGGAACAGATTTTAACACTATCTCCCATCCCTTTGCTGTGAGGGATGGAGAGTGGGAAGCAGGGCAGTTCTTCAATCAGAGGATCGGCGGTCACATGTCGATGTGTCCTTGAGCAAGACACAAAATTGCTCCCGTAGCTGTGCCTACGGTGTAGAAATGTGACAGAATCTGAATTGTAAGTCGCTTTGGATAAAAGGGCCTGCTAAATGACTGTAATGTAATGTAAAAAAAAAAAAAATAGGACTGAATGAATAGTGCCAGACAGACAAGGGCCAATTTACTTGTACCAGACGAAGCTAAATACACTCTTCAGTGTCCATGAAAACAGGCGGTTTAGAGTGTGATTTAACTCGGTCTGTACAAGATAGATTTTCATGTGTAAACAATTCAGTAATGGAAGAGAAATCACTTTCCTCTGGTTTTAATCCTGTAAAGCATCTATAAAAAGGGTTCGGTGGTGTTCTTTTTAGGAGACTTGGTGAAGTTAAATCAGAAAATGAATCTCTTTTTTGTGCTATTTTATGAGACATCTTGCCTTAGAGGGATACCACCAAACAATAAAATGGTTGGCTTTTTAAACGATGTTGCATAACTTTAATTTCTTTCTGTTTTGTAACAGTTTGGGTTGACTAACTGCTGTTTTCAAGGGAAATACCACGCAGTTAAAGAATTTATATTGTCAGGAGCAGCCTCGCCAGTATTTGTGAGTATCAACAACGCTCCTCCCTGGTCATAAATAAACGTGACGCGCAACTCTGGTTGTGACAACCCAGACTCTCCGGGCCATCGAAGACACTTTGACCTCTTCCTGTGTTGAATTTCCATGGAAGACAAGGATGTTCATGACGTGTTGAGCACAGTCCCCTTCAATCTTTGGTGACATCCTTTCAAAAACATGTGAGTCAGAGGTCAACAGACGACACCAATTAATAGTCTGCAGACACAATAATGCAAAAGAATTAAGATGGCACAGAAAGGCAGAAATGGTAAGTGTTTATGTAACTATTAATAAATGTACTTTTACATAAAGACTAAGAGTAAGTAAGTTATTAGGTAGTGAATTTCTTTTCTAATCTATTTCTCAGTCCAACCTAACTCTAGTTCATATTAGTGAATTCAGGTCACTGAGGTAACCAGATTATTTTTTCTCAAAGATAAACTGGCATTATTTTAAAAACAGTTTTTCTCTTATGCCGTGTTCACACCACACACGGCGCAAATTATTTGAATAATCGTGTGATATTTCTTTTTGAGGCTTGTTTGTGTGGATGACAATCATTTCTAAAAACGATGGTGAAATGTGGACGTAGATCATTTTCTTTTTAAAACCCTGTTGGAAATGGAAATGTATTAGTGTGGATGTAGTCTAAAAGTCAGGATATCTTAGCCACTGCTCCTTTAAATTTGAACACTCTTGTCGCCTCTTTTTGGAAGTGCAATGTTAAACCGCTTGAGTACCACTTTTATTCATGTTATTCTTACTCCTTTTTTAAACACGTTTAGCCATCATGACAATAAAAACCTACATTGTTTTATTTGCTGTGAGCCTTTACATAGCTGTGAGGGAGAAATGTCCCCCAATACACACATACACAATTCCAGAAAGATGGTGGAGATGCTGAACCCGAAGGAAAATATCATCCGAGACTCAAAGAGGCTAAGTGCTCATAAAGCTTTCAACCAAAATCATTATTTTCTTCAATTTTATTCGAGGAGAGGGATGTCAAGAGCAATATTACGTGCGTAAGCTCAGACACTGACGCATGTCTTATATTCTACACTTGGGTGAATAACACATTTCACTTAATATCATACACTCACACATTCACACATTCAAGCTTTGCATGTCCCACCACACCAGTCAGGGACCAAACGAGACAAGGCCTATCATGTCTCCTCTCAGTGAGAGCAGACGTTGTTGACTCACTGTAGTCTAGAAGCGCTCAGCCTGCATCCCACCACAGCTATGCACTGTCTGACCAGAGCCTCGGAGCAAGGGTGTGCAGACTCACACACTTTTATGGATGCATGCAAACATTACACAAACACAGTCAGACACACATACATACAGGTACATAGACACATACATATGTCAGTCCCACTTCTTCTCCAACTCTGCGGTTTTTCTCTTTAATCCACTCAGTCACAACACACCCAAGAGCAAGAAAACATGCACCTTCTTTTAGTCTCTCCATCCTTCAATTGCGCTACCGTCAAGACCTGACCGTTGATTACTTTATAATACAGTAATCTGAGAGAGTGTGTTTACTCTCTGTTAATGGACATTACACCTGTCAGACACTTCTGCAAAGGCTTTCTGAAAGGTGCCTGGATTAACCAGGGCCCCACGCAAAAATAAGCTTTTGGGCCCCCTTGGCCCCCCCCCTTCGTGCACTGTGTAATTACGGTGCACACAGCAGACTATAAATGGCAGCTTCATTATGAACCACTACTCCTGTGCTGGAATAATACCAGGGGTTGTTTTTTGTGCAAATTTGGGATCATTTGATTAAACACAATTTTGTTTAGAAAAGTGCACCATGTGAACGCGGTATGAAGTAAAAAATAATAATAATATAAAAATAGTGATGGTCTGAAAGGTGAAAAGTTAGGAGGCTTAAAAAAGACACATTAAAGCAGCTATAATCAATAGATCCAAGAACAATGTGAAAACAATGTGACAGGGGTTGCTTGTAGCAATGAACATACGACGAATAGTCACTGAAATCTCCAGCGTTGTCTCGTCTCCACGCAGGTTTACATCAAGTTTAGCTGTCCCGCAACTTTACTGCTTTGGTTTACCCTCACTGCTCTTATAGTGTCGCTTTCAGGCGCAGCAGGCAGCTGTTTTTTGCGGGAAAAAAAGTCTTAAAACACACTGTGTGCTACCTGCTTAGAACCAAATGGTAGACAGATACCCGGGGCTTTGGGGACCTGTTGTTAATCCAGCCTGCCGCACACCTGTGACCAGCACACACATATACAAAAGCAACCCACACGTACCGATGTGCAGCCACACATGCGTATAGCCACCCACAGTCAGACAGACAGATAGGGAAACACTTATTAACCAGTGTCTCACCACAAACACACACACAGACACAACCGACACACCCCGCCATGCACTGTCGTGGCCTTGTTTACTCATGACCATCACAGCTCTGCAGCACTCAACCCGTCATTCCACAGATTCCTGAGTCCCAGCACCATTTCATGTGCTTTGCAAAAAGACTTCAAGGACAGGAGTCGCATATGCATTTCTAGATAATGATGACTAATATAAAAAAGTGAATGATAGTGACGGATAATGTGGAGGCTCAGAGCAAACCATTTGCATTAAGTATAATCTAATTGTTCTGCACGCTGTCTTGTTTGGAGGGCCACACTGCAGTGACACATATTTGACTGAATATGACAGGATAATGAAAACTGGGACCAACTAGAGTTTACATAGCTTGCCTGAGAAGGCCTTTATCTCTACAACACTGCTCTGATTGCTCAACACACGCCCTCATTTTCTTTTGCCATATTTTCAGGTTTGGTTTTATAAAACAAGAATAAACAAAAGATGCACTCGTGATTTGTTTGACATAGAAAAGCAAGAGAAAGTGTCTGGCCAAAGGGTCATTTTCTGTATTTACTTTATTCTTTTAAATGCTTGGTTTCCTCCCACTGGGTAAAGCTACGTGGGCCAGGTGAACTATGTGAACTCTAAATTGCCTGCTGAGTGTGTATGTGTATAGCCCTGTGACAGACTAGTGACGAGTCCAGGATGTTGATCCTGTGACCCTGCACAGCAACATGCAGCTATAGAGACTAGATGGACGATTATACTGTAGATCCCACTGTGTCCATCTAATCTGTGCAGTCCATAAGCATAGAAAACATTAAGAATTCTCTGTGAATAAATAACGTATACCAATTTCACTTCACTAACTGACCCCTTAACTTTTAAACTGTATCTTAGTGAGCTTTTGTCCCCGTTTTCTTTAACCTTGACTGCTTAATTTAAGCGTAGTTCTTGCACCAATAGAAGTGCATCGGCCTTTGAGCAAATGTTAAATCACGATGAACATTAATAAAGAAAGCTGCTGCCATCTAGTGACGAACCCTGGACCTGCACAGGATGTCGACACTACAGCGACATTCATTTACTCACAGCTGTAAGCCCTCCATTCACATGGACACAGTTGGATGTAATATTTAAAAAAGATAACAAACACAAAAATCCATAAATGCTTTCAGAGTCACACAATAATTCACTGACAAACAGAACTGAGGCAGTTTTTTTTACAGACTACAATCATTACAATGATATATATATATATATATATTAATTTAAATCCTTTTAGGTTTGCCATGCTGTAGCACATATCGGTTGTGACTGTTTTTAGTGTTCATTGTAATAAGTAGCTGCTTATTATTAGGTCAAATACACAGTGTGCAGGGGCCAGCGGTGACAGTGTTGTGCAAGTCGGTATGCGGTTGCGTCATACGCCTGCGACACGTCCACCTTTAAGCGAATTTCAATGACAGTTTGTACACTTTGTACGTTTCTTTGATTAGACGGTGTAGTGAAACCGTAACGCGACTACCATGCACAGAGCCGCACGCACAGCTTTACACGACTGGTCGGATCCTGTCGGCTTGACAATGATCCGCCGGTGTTTAAAATGCAGAGGTAAGCAGGAGCGTTCACTTCAGCGGCGACAGCTACGAGCTACATGCTACACATGCTAACGCACTACACTCACCTGGTCGGGGTTTACGTGTAGCTATAACGTTAGCTTTGTTTTGCATTTGTTTCATAACTGCTGCTCTCCTCGTTATCAGTGAGTGAATATAAAGGTAGGAGTCACAGGGCGACAGCAGCGTTACTGGGCGTACTTATAACGTTAAGTTATTTAAAAGGGAGATATTGTTTGTTAATTTCAATAATTGCTATAACACAGAAGAACAGAAATTAGTAGCAATGTTGCTGTATTACATTTCCATCCATACGACTATTATTTTTAAGCATCTAAGCTTATAACTTAACACAGTTATAAGGCTGTGTTGTAACCACAGCCTTTATGTAATAGTTCCCCTGCAGCTGAGCTCACGTGCTTACGGTATAGTCCCGCCTCCACGCGACAGCGAGGAGAAGGACATGTTGGACCAAATTCTGCGCGTGGACCACGCAGGTGAATACGGGGCCAACCGCATCTACGCCGGTCAGATGGCGGTGTTGGGACGATCTAGTACCGGACCTCTCATCCAGGTGTGTGCAGAGTGCGACGCGTGGCATTGAAGGAGCACAGAAGTCCGCAAACTGCATCATTTTTAATCCTCCGTGTTTGTTTTTCTTTAGGAAATGTGGGATCAAGAAAAGAAGCACGTAGCGAAGTTCAATGAGATTCTGGCTGAGAACCGAGTTCGCCCCACAGCGCTGTTACCGCTCTGGAATATTGCTGGCTTTGCATTAGGTTGGTACCAGCCATACGCACACTGCAGAGTTTATAATACAGTTATGAGATAAAGTACTTTGAAGAACAAAGTAAGAAAGGCAATGTGCAGTCAGTTGCTGCTGTTATTGTTCAATCTTAAATGTGCATTTCTTTTGTTTTGAATCTACTGCAGGTGCGTCCAGCGCACTACTGGGGAAAGAGGGCGCCATGGCCTGCACTGTGGCGGTGGAGGAGAGTATATCCGAGCACTACAACAGCCAGATAAGAGCTCTGATGGAGAAGGACCCCGAGAGATACACGGAACTCTTACAAGTGAGTCGGTCACTGTGTTCTCTGTGACTCTGACACTTCCAGTACGTCGGCATCATGGTGATACATAAAGGATGTTATTGTACTCGTGGTACAGAGTTGATAGTGTTGCACAGAAACAAACAAGCATCGCAACAAAAGAATGCAGTGATGTCAAACATACACGTCACACAGGGGATCACAACAAATAAATATTCAAAATGGAGGGATCACGTCAGAAAAACATAAAAAAGATAGTTTAAATTGTGACGATGGCATCAATTTAAACAGCAGTTTGGAGCAACGAATGTCAACCATGTAAATAAGACGATTTAAAAAAATAAAATAAAAATAAGAGGCGCTCTAAAAGGTACATGATAAGCTTCCTGTTTGTGGCCTAATGAATGTGTTGTGTTGCATTTGAATAGGTTATAAAGGAATTCAGAGATGATGAGATGGAGCATCACGATACAGGACTGGAGCATGATGCTGAATCAGTAAGTATCATTTACTTCTCTTTCACTGCACCATGCACAGAATTACTGTCCACAAAAGCTTGATTAGAAGACGCCTTGTGACATCAAAGTACACTACAAAACATAAATATCAGTAGTCATTTACACCAGTATTGAGCTGTCTTTGCAGTATTTAATGAATGGCATTTAAAGTACCACGATCTAAGTATGTTTTATGTGTTTTAGGTTCCCGGATACTGGCTGCTAAAAACTGCAATACAGCTTGGCTGCAAAGCTGCAATACTTGTTTCTCAGCGTGTCTAACGTTATATATTTGCTCTGCTGTTTGTTTGATTTATTGACGCAGTTTGTATAAAATTATTTGAATTTGAATTTGAATCCCGCTCCATTGTAAATGAAACACTTTGTCACATTATTTAAAGTATTGTACACAAACATTCATAGTTGCCTACATGAAGCAAAGTTGTACTTCTCTGTACAGTGTATAGTACACCGACTGTTTAAGGCGGAGGAGGTGACTCTTCCTGAATTAAACAGCAGATCTCTGCCCTGTTGTGTACATGTCGTCTCACTTTCTTTGTCCCGATGCTTCCTGTGAGATGCAGCTTGCCTGATAAGTAATGTTAGTGAGAAAATTAGAAAAACACGTTTGCAGTATTGAGAGTAGGCTTATATCAGCAATTAGCTAATATAATGTTTAATGAATGTTTCTTTTCTTCCTGATATCTGAGTGATCTTGGACAAAATACAAAGATCTCACACTTGCTGTTCACCAAAAGGTAAATACCTAAAATACATGTAATGAGGACGTATTGTTACGAGCATACACAGCCATCACAGCCTTCAACAAACTCTCCTGTTTCACATGTAATAGTTCATATATCAAGCTGAGCAATGACTTGTCATCCTGGCCTAACTGTCAGCGTCCTCACACAGCTGTTCTGGGTACATTAGGTCACTGAGGAAGAGGGATTGACAAGAGGCTTGTCCAGGGACCCCTGATCTATTAGGCCTCTCAGCAGGCTGAGCAGAGGGTTTCATCCCCTCCGAGTCAGTATTAGTTTGTCCTCGGTGCACACCGAGTACTGACCCGAGGCCTTTCTACCCATAGTTTAACCTTTCCATGCACTTGGAGCATGATGATGCGTTGATTTATGGCCAGCTGATGGGACTCAAATCTTCTGATTATAATGTGTCTCCTGGCTCTATCAGGCAGTGAGTGCGGCTCAATAGAAAACCTCGTACTTTACAATATATGTGAACACAGATAACAACATAATGCATCAAGCGGTTGAGCCACCACAAGTCTGTGGATGTCTGGACGGAAACGCCATTCTTCCAAAAGATATTTACTTCTTTTGTGTTTTGATGATCGTACGCACAGAACCCTGTAAGTCTGCAACTGTTCTCAGACTATTTAATTTCCTATCTTTACGAAATGAAATGCAACAAATACATACAAAGACATAAATTGCTCATTTTTATTTAGGGATTAAAATTCAAGAGTAAACATTTTAAATTAGGCAAAACGATGCCCCGATAGCTGGATTGGGTATCTGATACCATTATTTTAATACACAGTTCAGTACATTTATACTGATGTATTTAATACATTTTGTTTTAGAAAGTTAGACTTCCACATAGAAGAATGATCCCGGTCTCTTCCACACAGCGAGGCATTCAGTTTATTGATCAAACACTGCTATTTTTAGGATAATCATTGTATTAACATAGTTCAGGTCTTTCCTTTATTTCATCACCTGTCTGTATATCGGTGTCTGGACTAAAAGTGTTTCACTGAGATGAGCTGTTCTCACCCAGGTTCACAGGCTCTGGTCTATTTTTCCGAGCATGAGGTCAGAGGAGTTCTTTTAGCCGGGGTAGGCGTTTGCATATCAGACCTGACCTCGAGGGTTAATGTGCCGTATTGCCTCCATTTCTTCTGTTTTATAGACAATATGTTAATTGGCTAGAGTTGCTGATCACAACAATGCCCTTTTATGATCTCTGTGTTCTGCTACAGTTGTTTCTACATGTTCTAAGCCATAAAACACTCACTATCTTACCTGCACTGAATAGAACAAGAAACGCTTTTCCTTGTGTTAATAAAACAAAAAGTCACAAATGTCACAAGAGGTCACCTCACTCAGTAATACGAGACAGTGGGCAGCGTGCAAATCAGAGGTAGAGGATCAAACATTCTCTCTGCCCAGATTAATAGTGCTGACAGTTTTATAGCAAGGTGTAACTGTTTAAATAAAGAAACAAAAGCACAGCTCCATCTGCAGCACCATGTTGGGTGACGAAATTACTGATAAATAAAAACAGGAGTGATGACTCGGTGAACACTCAGGTGTTAATAACCGAAAGCCATCAACTTTACATCTAAATCAGCTGTCATTGTTGAGCTATAGACGTAATACTTTTTAATAATATCACTTTTATTTTCAATTTCACTGAATCCGAAAGTTAACATTCTGTGGCCGTCAGGAGTTCATGTGAACTGTTTAGGTTCATTTCTCAGAATTCAAGAGGAATCTGCTGAAACACTGACTGAGAAATTGGCAACGAGAATTTATGAAAAGGGCAATAAAACTAAACTGGGACTGTCTTCATACCCGTGAACAATTTGGGTTGTAAATTTTGAGCAGCACGAATAATACAAATCCTTATAAGTCATAAAAGCTTTCGGATACAGATTGTATTGCTTCTTGGCTTGGCTATATGCAGACTGTCAGTCAGCGGGCCTTTCTGGGGTTCATGGTAACTAACAGATAGCCAAGATCCATCGGTATCATTGAGTAACCTCCGGGGACTGAGAATCACCATAAAACAGTACTGTGGTAGTCCCATAGTCATAGCATTCTTTCATATTTTGTAAAGTGCACAAACACATGGATCATATCTCCCATTAGTTCATTTAAAATGATAGAATATACAGAATAATCATAAAACAAACGTCTCCTAGTCTGTGATGAGATATAAGCGTATATACCATTTTGAGGAGTCAGGTTGGAAGAAAGAAACAGCACACAGGGGAATATATATTTAAACTTACTCCAGCCAGTGTCCTCCCCAACATAGAGAGGTTTGTTAAAGTTGGACCATCGTGGTTAATCAAGGTTTAAGCTGTTGGACACTCTGGCGGGATTGAAGGGAATAGTTCGACATTTTGGGAGTTAGGCCTATTTGTGTTGTTGCCGAGATGAAAACATCGAGAGTCACTTCAATCTTCTCATCGAACTCTCAGCAAGAAAGCAAATAAGCATATGTTCCAAGATGTCTTTATATTCATGCTTTAAAGTACTGATACTGCATCTGCTTGTATTCCCCAGTCCCTAATCTCCTTAATACAGAGAATAATTGTCCACATTCACTTTCTTTATTTGTCCATTATGCTGAAAGGTCTGTCCACCGTGGGTATCCTCCTGACATGATGTGGCTGAGCGTGGACATCATGACATCATGTTTTATCTGATGAGCTCAGCCCAGTTGACTGCCTCGGGCAGTAAAGTTAACGCAGATGCTAACTGTCATGTCACCATGAATTTTATGTGCAAATCACGTGCATACTTATTAAGAGCATGCATTGATCCGTGATCCTTTAACAAGGGCTTTCCAGAAGTGAGGGGCCATTAAGTCGAACTGACTCAGTCGGGCTTTTCATATACCTTTGGTTATTTAGGTCAACTATTCACATGCAGCAGCATGGGCTGAAAAACAGCCCGACTTAGAAAGGCAACTCTATAAATAGAAAACATTTTACTGTTCTGTGGTATGTCTATGCATATAAATACCTGTAGTGTGATGTCACTGTATGCTTTAGATTACTGTGTTGCAGATTGAAACTTTGTTTTATGGTTTTACAGAGTTTTTTTCTTGCTTGTGACACATACATTAATATTTTCAAATTGTTCTGCTGAAATATGCATGTGTGCATGTCGACGTGCATCCAAATACTTAGACCCATGATAAATCTTTTGGGTGACTGAGTGGTGTGTGTGTGTGTGTGTGTGTGTGTGTGTGGCCTGAAAGAGCTGTAAACCACGTGTCCACATGTCTCCACAACACATCATGCAACGGGCTGACATCACTTCAGCTGGAATGTCTGATTTACAGCCTGCCACACTGGCCCATCCACCAATCGCTTTGGAGAAAGAAGAAGCGCACCAAGGTCAGTCTTCGAGGAAGGTTCATCAGGACAAACATTCTCAAAATGAATCTTGTGATGTTGCACCGTTTTCATCAAATCATCACAACAAACAAGCGTGCGAGTGTTGCCAGAGGATGAATCCTGATTCTTGATTCCCTGAATTTCCCCTCAGGCAACATCAGCAGGTCGAAGTTGACCCAGTGAAATACCTCAGCATGCACTGGATGGACTGGCGCAAAACTTTGTTCTGCCTTCACAGTGTTCCCTTAACTTTTGTGCAACATTAACATATAAAATGACATTCCCATCCACCCCAGTTGTTCTTTTAATGCTAATTAGCAAATGCTGAAAATACCAGCACGTAGTGGTGTAACGGACCAGTGTTGATCCGTGATCGGTACGCACGTGAACCGCGGATTCATTACACAGTTTAACGATAACCAGCACAGTGTGAATTCAAGTGTTACCGAGGATCGCTATCCGCCGATATTCAGTAAATTATGCGATCAGGACATCTGCATTCATGCTTTTCCAGTCGCAGATCTCTGATAATGTTACATTGTAAACGTGTTTAAATGGACACGAGGAGAGCGATGGTTCGTTCAGTTACATTATGATGCGTTCAGGCTCTGTTCAGTAAAAATGAGGTCAATTATAAAGTTATGATGATGTGTTCACGTGTAATCTCGTAAAAAATAGTGTTAGTGACAAAAACATAAATGGATATTAAAGATGAATTACAAGCTTATAATACATAATTTAAACTACTGATAATAAGATTTGTTTTAATCCATAAAAATACAATCTTTTATTTCCTTATTATGTTAATTGTGTGTTGTTATGAGAATAAAAAAACAATATAGATAACTATAACAAAGTCATCTGTTATCACAAGATAACATTTAGAATTTTTGATGGTTAACAGACTTTCAGAGCGGTTGAAATTATTTTTGGGACGGTGGCAAAAAAAATATTCTGGAGCCTTGAAGACCAGCTGCTATAATCAAATAACAATATGGATCAGCAAAACACAGTGATCAGGGATCTCTAAAAGTTATATTTGTGATGATCCAATCCGTGATCCGATCTGAACAGTGAGCTTTGTGATCCGTTGCACCACTACTAGCACGCTAAACTAAGATTAAAATTATTAAAAGTATACTTGCCAAACATCAGTATGTTAGCATGTTCGTTTAAATTGACCTCAAAGCACAGCTGTGCCTACGGACAACCTAATAGAGCTGGTTGGATGGTTGTCCTGTCCTCACTTTAGTGGTGTATTAAGTCCTGCAGACCTTTATATTCCTCGCAAATCACAGCCACATAGCATAAGTTGGCAAGCTGATTTCTATATGCAGAATGTCCAAACTTTTTCAGGGTGTGGATTCTGAGGTATATGTAATGAACCCACAGTATTAAGTGGACAAGAAAACAGACATCAAGGTGATATTTATCTGAATCTTCTCTTATCAGATGGGGCTTGTGCAGCTGTTTCCACCCTGTGCTGTGCGATAGTGGAATTGTTGATCAGGTGTGAAGACTTCTTGTTGAAGCCCAGCACGGCGTGACCCCGCTGCTGGTATCCATCACTGCACTGACAGGCCTGGTGGTTCATCCAGCATGACTCCAAGGCCACGTCGCTGCTCCACTGTGTCACAAGTCCCAAAGACAAGCTGATCACTCAAGCACAGTATGCACCCACCCCATCCCCTTTCAGAACCAGTGGCCCACTTTGGCAGGAAAAAGATTGTACCCTGATGGAGAAGATAACATTTTCATGGCAGAAATTGTTTGAGGAAAAAAACAGGGTACAAGCAAGTTGCATGACTTGATATCTATCTATCTAATCTCACAATTTGTCCTTTACACATCTTTGACTGTTTAGGATTGTGGTTTTGGTATTCATACTCGGGGTGGAACATATTTTGCCCGGATGAAGGTACGTCTGGCACGCCGATAAGGTGGACAGAACGCATAGTTGGATTGTGAGAGGTTCAGCAGAGTGAGCTGCAGCTTCTCGCAGCACACAAAACGTATTTGCCTGTCAGCTATCCGATACTATGCCTGTTACATCACCATCCCAACCCTCCTAAATCCAACAGCTTGTATTCGTGCCATCGACCCCTCCTCCATCTATCACACTGATGCATTGGCAGTTGGCAGAAGGTTACCACGCAAGGCCTCTTAACACCTGGTTTTAGGGATAGCTTTGCCCAACCCACCTGCTAGCCTCCTGCAATGGCCGAGCACTTCGCACTGATCCCGCTAAGATCTGCCTGTCATCCTCACTGATTGAATGGAGAGTGTTACTCCAACCAGGTCTCATATCTCTCGCCTGAGGCTTGTTTTCATGTGGCTTGTAAAGATGCCACTCTTATCTCCTATTAATCATGGGCCTCTTTTCCAAGCTATGCTCTCCACTGCTGGTGACAACATAGATTCAGAGGGATGCTGTTGTAGATTGTCAAATTACACCCAACATGGCAGAGGAGGCTGCGAGGCATGATTGTGGTATGGTTCACAACCTTATGGAAGGTTTTATTGTTGAATTCTTATACAAATATGAGTTTTGATTAATCTTACAACAACAGCTTGTTGATTGAAGCACACTAAGGTTTGAATATGTTGTTCATACGGTGGGATTTTTGGACTTGTTACCTGTGAGTTACAACCTTTCTGTGCTGTTGTGCGGGCATAAGAATCCAGCACATGACGGCTGTCTCTGGTTCGCTCGTTCTTTGAAGCTATCAGCCGACAAATATTCTAGCTGGCGACCGGGCCTTCAGCTCTTGAGGTTGGTGATGACACGCATGCTCAGCAGACAAAGTGCCCGGACCACCCTGGCTTTAGGTGTCCTGACCTTGGAGGTTGGCTGTGAAAAATTACAACACAGTGGGAGAAAGAATGCCTCCCGTGCTGCACAAGGGGTCAGGCTGTTGCCCCCGTCAGGGTGAAGTTCAACATGTCTCATGAGCCCCTTACAGGTTATGTAAAATGTTTGTTTTTCTGAAGGTATAGAGACAAATGTAAAAGACTTCAGAAGTGTGTCAGGTCTCTCTTTGTATATGTTTGCGTGCGTGTGTGTGTGTGTGTGTGTGTGTGTGTGTGTGTGTAGTGGTATGTGAGTGTCTGTTCTAGATGCAAAGAGGGACAATGTTTGACAAGTTGGATGAGTTGAATCACTGGAGGGGTAGCACACAAATTCACTTAAATCCATTGATCTGAAGCCTGCTGTGAAAAACGCATCATTCTGTCCAATCCCATATCAAAGAAAAACAAAATAGCAGCAATGTCATCTCTCTGTTCGTGACATTCTAGCGAAATGGTGATAGATTTACAGCAACTTCTTTTGGTTTTCAGCTATTTGAGGTATCTGTTAAACAGATTGTTGCATTGATTTCTGGGAAGACAGATGGTGGTGTGCATGCTTCAAGACAACTGAAGGAATGAAGAATTGTTCAGCTCGGTAGATCAAATTCAGTATAGTTCTGTCCTTAGGGTACATTTTTATTGCGCGTAGGTGTATACGATCTCACAGACATATTTTTGACTAGCTTTGTTTTCTTTCTGGCCATAGTTGAAAGTAGATAGAATAGCTTGAAATGCTTGAAGATGAGACAAAAAAAATTTCTGACAAAGCAATGAGACAAACCGTGATAAATCTGTCTGCCTTGTTAACAAGTCTTTAAATGGTTAGCTCATTATTGCAGACGACATTACCGACAATTTGATCTTCTTTTGCCAAAAAGAGAATGAAAATCTTGAAGACACCAACAACAAAGACTAATATTCTGCTACCCATTTTACTTTTTACCATTTCATAATGTTTTTATTTAGATGTAAACTGAAGGTTTATTGTGTTTTTTCTTTTCCTCCGTGTTCAACTCATTCTGCTGTCACCCAGCACTCCTCTCAGCCCCGGCAGCCTCAGCAGCATCTGGCCTTCCGAGCAATCATTATTTGACTTGATTGACACGTCAGGATGGTGTGCATTTCGTTGTTGAGAATTTAAGAGCCCTTGGCCTCATGAACCTTCAGCGATCAGTGGTACGTCACCCTTCAGCCATCCTAGTGGCACAAGGCTGGATTACAAACTAGGCAAAGCGGGCAACTGCCCAGGGGCCCCAAAAAGTGTGCTACATGTCATTTACACAATGAAAATCAATTTGAACCGCTGAAGGAGATTATCAAATGCGATGGGTCCTGCATCTCATTGTTTACGAATCAAAAATGTCACTGGCAATAACTTTTTTTATTTTTTTCGGATGTTTAAAAATAAGAAACTATATCACTCTTTAAAGAAGTTTTGGGCTTGTTGCTTCAGCCAACTAGAGTGTCCACCATCTGTGCCTTGAGAGTGTCCGCTAAATTGTTGACCATGCGGGAACCCTTACGGTACTATTCGTTCCCATGGCGGAAAGTGTTTGAAGTGTGTACTCCAATGACCTCGGGGTCACATACCACACAAAGGGGCGATGCAGTTATGCTTACCACTGGCGATCAGAGATGGACGATGGAAGGGAGAAGGAGAGAGACAATAGGGGGAAGGAGAGCTCGTTCTTGAGCCATGGTCAGAAGGGAGAGAGCTAAGTGGTGGGTGTGTGCAAAGACTTGAAATGTGTTGAGAAACGCGTGTGTTATCGTTTCTCCTCGCCACTGGCCGTCCAGTACCTCCCCTCGCGGTGTGTCGTCAGCAGTTTATCTCAGGGTCTGGCTGGAGCTGCAAGTGAAAATGGGAGGAAATCTGATCCATATGGTGGCACTATAAAGCTCACAGCTGATTTTCAGGCTTCATCAAAACCTGGTCAAGGCTTCATCTCTACTCTTGACTGGCATCCTCCTCTCACACCTGGTCACTGCGCTCTGAAATTCCCACTTTGTCCTCAGCAGCACCAGTGGTCTGCCTGACCCCTGGGGTGCCTCAGCTACCGTCTTCAAAGCTGATTCTTCTTAGAGAAGTAAGTAAATTTCCCGGTTGAAAAGTGTTGGATTTAATGTAGACAAGTTATGGACAATTAGATGAGGAAGATTTGGTCCAATCATGTTTTTTATGTGCATGTATGTAGCCAGATTATGAATGAGTAATTACGCATTGCATGTATCTGTTCTTCTTGTGTTGCCTTCAGATATGAAGGTACTAGACAAGGTTGTTTTCCTGCTTTTGCTCGGGGGAATCTGGTGTCAGAACAACCGTAATGCTAAAGCTAGTGGCAAGTCCACCAAGAAGTCTGGGGGCAACCAAGGAGGTGATGTTGACCAGTCTCCCCTCGTGGTTGATCTGACTGCTGGAGCAGCTGGAAGCATTGGCAGCACTAGAGGCACTGAAAGCTCTGGAAGCACTGGAAGCTCTGGGAGCTCTGGAAGCACGAGAGGAACTGGAAGCTCTGGAAGCTCTGGGACCTCTGGAAGCACTGGAAGCACTAGAGGCACTGGAAGGTCTGGGAGCTCTGGAAGCACTAAAGGCGCTGGAGGCACAGCTGAAGCAGGGCGGGAGGGTGCTGCAGGAGCTCGTGCAGCTGAACAACAGACGGATGACATGAGGCTGCACTTCCTCAAGAACAACCAAGTTACATGTAATGATGGAACAGCGGCTGGGTGAGACGTTCTCGAGTTTTGTTGTTTGTTTCCTGAAGAGGAAATTACGAGATTTTTGCCGTTTGCAGATAATACAGTGATTTTAGAAGCTACATAGAACATCAGTGTGTCCATACATGGCTGCTTTATATCCACCATCTCCTCATTCCTGTTTATTTGTGGTTCTGCAGGTTTTACCTAAAGGAGTTCAGAGGAAGCCGCCGATGGCTGTTATTTCTGGAAGGTGAGTTTTTAAAAAGCCAACTGGTTAAATTGGTCCCCAAAGGTCAGCTTGTTTTGGCGTGATGCCCCCATTGGAATTTTGATGGGGATTTCATCTTGTCACTTCTTCTCTGTTATTCTCCTTTTTTAGTTACTGCCTGTCACTTCGATATACTTTGAATGAGGGGAAATGTATGTGGATTGTCCTCCAGCTTGACTAACGTATTCTGAGAGCACAGGAGAGGAGTGCATCACTTTTACGGAACACAAGCATTTCACCTGGACTTTCTAAAACAGGATATATGATTTATTGGTGTATTATAATGAGTGGTAGCGTGTAATACATTTTTCTAAATTCAATCAAGTCAAATTCTCTCCCCCTTTTTATGTCAAACCCACAAATCAGCTGCTGACAGTTTGCAAACTAAAGGAATCATTCGTCTTTTTTGTCCAACTCTGAGCAAACATATAGTCTCGTTAGCAGACCAGGCTACAGGTGCATTCCTTTCCCTCTCCATTCCTCAAAGGCCTCTGTGATGGGCTAACAAGGGTCTCCCTTCTGTGCCTGATGTGAATGTCTAATATTAGTCTCTATTATTTTTAGGTGGCTGGTGCTGCCACAGCAAAGATACCTGTGATTCCAGGTACCAAAATATACCCAGACTAATGAGCTCATCGGGGTGGCCCCAAACAAAAAGAGGTAGGTCGGCCGGCCTTGTTTTAAAATGCATGTCATACTGTTCCCATGATGTTGCTCGTTTTACGTACCCTTTTGTGAGACAAATGGACATCTGTGTGGTGTCTGATTGCTGCATTTACAGGAACTGGAATATTGTCTTCTCAAGCGCAGGAAAACCCACACTGGCACAACTCAAACATTGTGTAAGTACTTGTATATCTTCACCGTGTGTCTTATTGTGACTATTGGAAGTGTCACATGCAGACAATCCGTGTTTGTTAATGTTTGTTTGATGGAGACATTTCCCCATCCACAATTCTGTAGACATCAAAATATGATCTCATGGCTTATATTTAAAACAGCAATAAATCACTTTTGTTTGTGCCTATTGTTGGCATTGTCTTTTCTTACTTACAGCTGCATTCATTGTTTTGTTTTTTTGGCCGCTTGGTGCTGGGCAGGTAGTGCACCATGTTTTTTTGTAATGCTTTTTTAATTAAAAAAAAACTGCCTGTTGTTTCTGGAAGGGGTCGGCAATATTGGTGAGCGTGAGCCAAAACAGTAAAGATGCAGGCTGCAAAACCAAAACAATGAGATGAAAAATGTTTAAACACTCGACAGAACTGAGGGGAACTAATATTGTGGGAATGAGTGTCGGCATGGTCACTTGATCCAGTATATGAATATATAAGACTACCTACCTTTAAAGACATTTTAAAACACAATCTTCCAACTAGTATGACCAACAGCTAAGTGAGATTTGTACAGGTTTGCCAGTTTCTAATAAATGACAGAAGAGATGACCTTCACGGAGGAGAGGTGGAGTTGTTTTGATGGCCTCAAGCTTTTTTCTAACAAATGCGATTGTCTCCTTTTCTGCAGATTCATCCCGTACTGCTCCAGTGATGTATGGAGTGGCACGGGGGTCGCCCCGACCCCTCCTCCAAGGCTACGGCAAGGCAAGGAGAAGGAGAGGGATAGAAATACAAATGCAAGTAAGTTTCTCCAGATCCTTAAAGTTTTTTTCTGTTGTTTTTCTTGTCCTGTGTAGTATCCTGCTTCCAGTTATTCAGTTATTTGATGTGTGTATTTGTTATCAGCTGAGTACACCTTCATGGGATCCCTGATTATCCGCGAGGTTGTCAAAGACCTCATCCCCAAAGGAATCAAGCAGGCCAAGGTTGTCATGCTGTCTGGCACGAGGTGAGTTTGGTTTATCGCTTGCACGCTGATGCTGACCACAGCTTTTGGACAAGAGCCTGCATCCTCTGCACCATCTGGACCGTCTCCATACCCAACATTAAACAAGTGAAGCTCTATTTTGGGTGCTTCCTCTTGTCAACAATAAAGACATAACGTCTATTAAAGGGCCTTGCCCTGTAATGGTGAACATTCCTCCCAGGTTAGCAACATGGTTGTTTGGACTCCCCCAAGACCTAAAACAAGATCCACTGTCTGAATGGGAACAGCTGGCATGCGCTGTCATTATGATACCCCTAAAAAACATGGTACTCTCAAAGCCAAGCTATTTATTATATTTTTATTTTCTTGGCTCTGCTGCAGTGCTGGGGGAACAGGTGTTTTGCTGAACATCGAGAGGGTGGCCAGTCAGCTGGAGCAGCTCGGTGCAGAGGCTCAGGTCCGAGGCCTCGTGGACTCTGGATGGTTTCTAGAGAGTAAACAGCAGAGGTCACCCAACTGCCCCGAGACTATTTCCTGCTCACCTGAAGATGCTATCAAGATAGGACTCAGGTGAAGTCATGCATTCTTCAGTGAGCCTATATAGAATATACGTAAAGAAACACATTCATCGGGCCAGCAGATACAGAAATGATCTTTCCTTTGCCGTCCCAAATATAACAGTGCTCCTTATATTTGGTTTTATCGTTGAAGCGATTGAACAATATATTTGTGTGTATTAAAGGTGTGTGTTGTGTTTTCTCAGGTTGTGGAACGGGGTTGTACCTGACAGATGCCGGCAGCTCCATAAGAGAGGAGAGGAGTGGCAGTGCTTCTTTGGCCACAAACTGTACTCTACCTTGACCTGTGAGTGCTGGCTGGGGCCTCCTAAGTTTATCATGACCAGTGCAGTGCCCCTTGAAAACATGCCTGGTCAGAACGGGTCGAACGCTTGGCCAGTGGTGTTGCTGCTTGCAGAGCAATACACCTGCCATCACGTACGCTCGGTCAGAAACAGAAATAGGGTGCTACACGGGGAAAAAGACACCAGGTCACAATTCTCTGTCTCTAGGTTCATCACTATGAGCGTCACCATTTTCCATTGCACGTGTTCATATGAATATATTGAGAGCATCTTTAAAACTGAACTATTTGTTTTCCCTGTAGCCCCTCTGTTTGTTGTCCAGTGGCTGTTTGATGAGGAGCAGCTGAGAGTGGAGAACATCTACATGGGAGGACAGAGTCTGTCCGAGGAGCAGTGGCAGTACATTCAGAACCTGGGCAGGGAGCTCAAGATCTCACTGAAAGATGTCACGTAAGATCCCCAAAACCTGTTTGGAAGAAAAGTGATATCAACAGATCTATAATAAGCATCGGGTGGTTTAAAACAAAGTTGGACAAACATCGAGAGATGGCTGTATTCTTCTGTTTGTGTTTTTCAGGGCAGTGTTTGCTCCGTCCTGCCTCTCCCACACAGTGATTACCAGAAGGTAAGACTGGATATATGACTCCTTTGGTGGTAAGGCACTTTCATGCCTCCCGCCTCTCACTTTATTCTCGACTCTACCAGTAGTCATCTCTACCTAGTGAGCTCATGCTGCTGTTTTTGTTTGCTCGTTCATCACACCACATTCTTCACGTCACCAAATGCCATTTCACACTTTCCTTAACCCCTCGGTACCCCTTGAACACACTCATTATTTTGCCGCACAGATGGATATTGATGGGTCAGTGCTCGGGTCAGGCTAAGTTAGGAGTGTTTAATGAGGGCGAAGATTCTTTATGGGAGGAGCTGAAGGTCCAAGGTCATTGGAGGTAATTTTGCAGTTGCTGTTCTGGGTAACCCTTGCTGCAATAAAATGATGAGCCAAAAGTGGCCAAAGCAAATTGCAAATCTTGTGACCAGTCCATGACATCACTGATGACACTGTTCCGGTCTTTGCTATGCTTTCTGCCACCCTTTCCCTTCACTTTTTTCTTTCTCTAAGTTTGCCTCTTTTTATTTCTAATCCCTAACTTCCCTGTCTTGTTGTTCTTCCAGCAACTGGATGAGTTTCCAAATTAAAGGCACCTCTCTGCCACGGGCCCTGCACTGCTGGGACAGGAGTCTGGAGGCCACCCGCAACAACAGAACCCCTGCCAAAGGCTGTCCTTTCCAGCTGGTGGACACCTGCCAGTGGCCCCAGTGCAACCCCACCTGCCCAGCCTTGGTGGACCAGACCACCCAGCAGGAGCTCACTTTGCTCCAGATGCTGGTCGCCATGGGCCTTGACCTCCAGAAGCTGGGCCTGGATCCCCAGGAAGATGCAGATTCTCTGGCCAGCGTGGTCAGCAATGGTGGCTAAATGTAAAAGTGGATAGAAGCTTGAGCCATGCAAAGGCTTAATAGAAGAAATAATGTGTTGAAATTTTAATGTAACCATAGAAATAGAACAGAAATCTGGTTACTTGGTCTTGTGCTGCTCAGCATTCCATTATGCTTCATGCGTCTGTTAAATTGGTGACTTGACTGGTGGGTATGTCACTGAGTCCGAGTGGTTTGGCTGTCCCTCTACTGGACACTAGAGGAAAGAGCTTTGGGTCTAAATCAAAGGTGTTTCAGTTGTACTGGTTAAATAGCTTTGAGTTTCAGCAGATGGCTAGACATACTGTAGGCTCACATTAACCCGATCATTTGTTTTTCACACACACAGTTCCAAAGACACTGATTGCGATTTCTGTGACTTAGTTTTAGTCTCTAGCTCCTGGTGGTGAACGTGCATGATGCTCTTCTGTATATGCCGGCAGGAGTTCAACTATTTAACATGGGACGTCTGCAGTAAATTGATAAATTTGCCTTAAAAACAACAACGCTGTGGTTATTTACCACTCAGTTGTCAGGATCATCTCTTTAGTGACATGCATGGACATAATACAGACTTTGCAATCCTAGTTGTCAATATTTGCAACTCATGCTTCTTTCACAATGTTGTGTTTTGCAAGGCATTTTCAGATGTTACTGTATCTGTATGTTTTATTTTCATCCACTGTATGAATGATAATGATAATAATGTGACAAGAATCGTACCTGCTGTTAACAAGGATCAGACTGAGTTGTTGCTCATGTTAAAACAGGGAATAAAGATTCTAATTTGACCTGTTTGTGGTTCATCAAATTCTGTTTGTTGATTCTCTTGAAGTCTTTATTGTAACACAATCATAAGCTATATGCAAAAAGGTGAAATGAGAAGATGCGTAAGGTCTCTGACCTCCGACCTAGTTTTCTTTCAGACTGAAAAAGCCTCACAGAGTTTCTTATAGAGCACTAATCAGTATCTGTTGATCCATAGGGAACTATATACTCAATCAGTCTGAGGAGCTTACATCTCAAAACATATACTCTTTATGTATGATGAGTAATTTAATGTGGATAAAAGAGGACATTTCAATTACGCAACACCAACTGCTTTGTATACATAAAATGAGATAATGCAAAAATAAAAACTGGTCTTATATTGAAAAGGAAAATAATTAAAGTTGTTTCTTAGCTTGTGTCAATGAACCTTCTGAAAGAAACAAACATGTCTCCTGCTTTATCTTGGCATTTTATTTTATTAAATTCTTAGATTTGATTATATGCTAATCTCAGTTGGCAATAAATAACACACATTTTCTTCAAAGTGTATGTACATTAAATTCCACTGCTCAGCAGAAACACTATTTAAAAGATTGCACAAATTCGGGCATCATGCTCGCAAATGTGAGACCAGCAGAAGTGACAGGACACATATTAAAGACTGCCTTGAACCTATGATGTAGCTGGGCCTCTTCTGTTTTATGACCCACCATGACAGTACAGATATTGTGCTTTTGGAAAATTTCAAAACAAAGATACCCTAATCTACGATTAATATTCTAAAAAACAAAAATTAAACTTGTCAACCTTCCTTTGCTGCCATGACATGGTCATATCATCCTTCTTGCACTGAAATCGACTGTGCATAAAAACAGGAAATCGGCTTTGTTTTTTAATGTGCTGAAAATAAATATTTGATTGCACTCAGAAGGACGTATTGCTCTAGATAAGAACATTAAAATATGATTGTAAAATACACTATGCATATATTTCGCACTAGCTAAACGCAATGGAACGGATACAAATGTATGCATGCAATTTTACATCCTTACTACTAAGAGGCGCTGTTTTAAACTTGACACATGATAACTAAAGATGCTGCACGTATCTGATGGTGAAACCTGGTTGAAAATGTTTTTTTGTTTTTGGCCGAAGGCCTTAAAGCTGTTTTTAGAAGCCACATTACCGGGAAACATGTAAATGTGCAAATAGTCTCTGTATCGTTTTATATTGGCACAGCGGGCGTGCAGTGCGTTTCTGATGAAAAACATAAAGTCATTTCACGGTGGTGGGGTTCATCTTAGTTTAAAAAGGTCTTGGATTTTTTCCCATAATGCATTGCCGTTCGCTTCCACTTCCTCTTTCCGCCATATTGCAGAACCGGTAAGATGCCCTTTTTCACTGCCACTCTCAATCTTCTAAGTATCTCAAGCATCTGCATGTTATATGTCCCATTTATGTGATCATCTTGAAGCGTAAGTTCATATTAATGATTTGGGAGTATTATCGCCTCGATTGGTGGGACGAGTTAAACACAACCGGACTACAAATTTCACCGGACAGTACCTCAGCTCGGCCCTGGGAATTGGTGCGTTCACTGCGCCTGAAACGGCTAGCTTCGAAACCACAGGAGTGTTTTACTTCAAACAAATAAGACACATATATATATATATATATATATACGCTCTCCGTTGATATGCGAGGCTAACATTGTGTCCGTGGTCGACACGTCGTTGAACACTATCTGGGGGATGCTTTACTACTATGTCAGTGTAGCGTAGTCGGCTAAGCTAGCTAACGTTAGCTTCTTGGTGCTCATGAAGGACCATGCTTTGTGGGAGTCTAGCGTATTTAGTGTTACTCAAGCGAATTATATGAGTATCTGCTGCTGCGCGTAAAATTCGGCTGGTATCTGCTGAATATGTATCTCACGTAACTTACCAACGTTAGCCTTGTTGATAGTAACGCTACCTGTGTGTGAGAAAGGCACTAGTCGTGACATAATTAGTGCTAGCCAGACTGCTTACTGGAATAAAGTGTCATGGGCTTCACTTCTTGTACATTTTAATATTTACGGACGAGGTCCGAGGTTATCTATCATTAGTGTCCCAGTCGTATTGCATGTAGCATGATGCTCCCTTAAATTGAAGTAAACTCCTCTTCAGGTCGCTCCATAGTATGTAAAGCATTGACTGTAAAGGAAGTGGTTTGTGAAGTTGTGCAGTGCATAGCTTCATTTCTGCTAGTTGTGGCTCACACGCACACAACTCTCTAATCCCTTGATGGATCTCTTCCCTGTGTCTGCAGGCATCATGGTGCGCATGAACGTTCTCGCGGATGCCCTGAAATGCATCAACAATGCTGAGAAGCGTGGGAAACGCCAGGTCCTCCTCAGGCCCTGCTCCAAGGTTATTGTGCGCTTCCTCACCGTCATGATGAAGCACGGTGAGTGACTGGTTGTTCTCTGCTTTGAGTGAGGGGTGTTTTGGTATTATGAGACACTACGCTAATAATTTGGCCGTGTGAAAGTGACAGTGCTGTGTTCTGGGCATTATATTTGCTGTTGTAAAGCTAGAAGGAAATGCAAGTTACAACAGAGTGTATAGTTGGTGACTGGATGGTCAACATTTAGCAGAAAAGGTTTTTAAAGAACGATAATGGCTGTAGAGTTTAGTGTCTCAATGAAATCATTAAGTGTTATACTTAATAATGTTGTTCTTTGTCATTTGTACCTCCAGGTTACATTGGTGAGTTTGAGATCATTGACGACCACAGAGCCGGAAAAATTGTCGTCAATCTCACAGGCAGGCTGAACAAGGTAAACTGTCTGCGTTGAGCCAGCTGTAACACTGCTTGTAACAAGATTTCAATTAAATGCAATGTTGAATCAACTGTCTGCATTACACATGAATTGCACTACAAATTAAAACATTTAAAGCTCTATTGCAGCTGTTTGAAACTGTTCTGTCACGTCTGCTCTTCCAAATGATATAAGCAAGCCTCTAGAAGCAGCTACTTTAATTAAACTCACTGCTTTAAAGAGGGGAGTGCAACAGGGGAATACTGAAGCTGCCACAGATTGTACATCTTACAGTATTTAACTTCACGCCTGAATCTGAAGTGTTAACCGGTGTGTTTTTGTGTCTTTCAGTGCGGCGTGATCAGTCCACGTTTTGATCTCCAACTCAAGGATCTGGAGAAGTGGCAGAACAACCTGCTGCCATCAAGACAGTTTGGGTAAGAATCATATTCACCAACGTGTGTGTGTATATTGTTTTATATATGTTATATGAAATACACACACACACCCACAATAAACCCAACCTGAATGTTGGCAGTGATGTAGTGCTGACCCCACTGGACCCTTTATGTCCTCCAGTCCTCGGCTTGTGTTCATGCTCGTCTTGTCTGCTTGGTGGTCCTGTGTGGCTGCTTTGGAAAATTTGGTTAATTTAGTTTCCCCTCAAGAGATTTGATGATTTTGAGAATCCCAGTTTGCCGTATATTAGAATGATTTTAATGTAAGTAGCTCCTTCTGTTTTTTTATTCTTTAAATTGAAACCGTTTGTAAACTGAAGTCGTTGAATCTTCAGACTGCATTCGTCATAACGGTAATTTTATCTTGGAAGAACATGGACGTTGCTTGTCACTGGATTGATCTGTTAGTTTGTGTTCGTGTGACTTTTGAAGTCAAATTAATTCGGCGTTCACTTAACTGTACATTCCTTAACTTCGTGCAGGTTCTCCTGTCTGCTTCTCAAAGCCGTTACTGTGTAACATTACTACACAGACTTTAAGGATGTTTGTGTTTATACGGTGCAGCAGGATGTGGGAAAAATAGCATTTTGATAAAACATTTGTATTTAGACCAAAATGTGAGTACTTGGATTTAAATAATGTGAACCCACATGCATGTGTACCGAGGCAGCATGTGCTGTGGTCCAGACTAAAACTTAGGCGAGTCGTTTCTTCCTTTATTTGGGAAGTTTTAGAAGCACCGATGCTGCAGTTACAGAAATCCAACAAGTTGTTCTCTCTATGCCAGAGAACCCTGAATAATGGACCTGCCCGTTAGTTCTTAGCATAACTTTTTTGTGTGTTCAAGACACCATTGACCACTGTTAAAAGTAATTTAGTTCAGTACTACATTATGTTGGAGTAGGTGCTAGTCAGAGGCTGTATGTAGGCGTGAGTGATGGGAGGAAGTCATTGTTTCCTGCTCTGTAGATGCAGAATGTGAGATGAAGCCACTAATAAGCCGTGTGTTTTATTTATCATGGAGAGTAATCGGTAAAACTGAAACAATAGAAAAATCTTAGCAATTAGTTGGGTCTTGTATGTGAACTTAAACCCATTTCCTAATTTGATTGACCGGGTTATAAATTGGAACATATTGAATTGCTGTTTTGTTATCTGAAGAGAAGATGTGGGACAGCTGACCTGCAGAAGCTTCTATCTGTGGAGCTAAAATAACTATTGTAAACAGCTGGTACTTGTTGAAAGTGGTTTTCTTCTGTAGATGGGTCAACAAGGCACTGATGGTCTTCATGATGCATATTTCCAGAGTTGCACGTTATTGTCACCTTGAAGTTGTCTGGTTCCACCTTACTCGAAAAAAAGCGTAATATTCAACAAATGTGTGCTCAATTTATTAACCAATCTGCCGGGAGTAGATTTGAGATAACTGTTATTTACCTGTGGAGCTGTAAACGACAGTTGCAGTCTGAGATGCACTCAACACAGTTATGGTGCTGTGTGTGTGTGTGTGTGTGTGTGTGTGTGTGTGTGTGTGTGTGTGTAAAAGAAGGCTCTTTATTTTGCTCCTTTAAACAAACTACACTTGACAGTTGGAGGCCAGATGGTAAACGTTTTAAATCGTACTTGTTTCAGGATAGCTGGTACATGTGTTAGTGGTCCTATAGTTTTGTTCCACTTGCTATGTGCTAACTATATAATTGTGATCCGTGTGAGAGATATTGAGCTGTGTATCTCACGCAGCCTGCTGCAGTGTGATGGATTTATACGAGTGGATTGGTGACGTGCTGACTTGTGTATCCACAGATACATTGTGCTGACCACCTCAGCTGGCATCATGGACCACGAAGAGGCCAGACGGAAACACACAGGAGGCAAAATCCTTGGATTCTTTTTCTAAAATGTAAAGAACTGCAAATAAAAGAAATGACAGGTGAACGCTGGAAGTCTGCTGTGACTTATTTCATACAAAGAGGCGTCTGTTGAGAAGAATGCAGCTTTTGTTACAGGATCAATAAAAGTCCTCTGGTTGAGACAAAATCCTTGTAGAACACACTAGACTGCTGGTATGTTTGGGTTTCTGACAAGAATGCAACGTGAAATACAGACTAGACGTGTAAAGATGTCACGGAAAACTGAAGTGAATAAATTATAATTGATAAAACATTTGAACAGAAGTTGGTTGACACGGTAAACAAGTAGAATCTGCTTACCGTTGACTCCAAAATATATTTTTAAAAAAAAATTTGTAAGATCTTCATTGTGCCAACAAACTCCTCTATATAAAACATAATATACATTTAAAAAAACAAAATTGTATCTCTATCACAAGATTATAATGTGCCACAGGTGACTGAACTGAACAGCCATTGGTCAGAAAAATGAGCTCGAATACCAATTTTCAAGATTACATGAAACACCGATCTTTGAGACAATAGTCCAAAATATTGTAGGTGCATGAAAAATACTAAATGGAATTTGTTGGACTCAAGTTATGCAACATATGGACGTTGGGTGAGTGTGAGTGTGAAAGCATAACTTTGTCTCATCTGTGGTCGTTGCAATTAAGTGAGGACTTAATTCAAGAGTGAAAAGCAAACTGCTTGGCTCGGCTCAGGCTTTAGTGGCTGCACATTGAACTGAGAAAGTGATAAAACATTTATCAGTCGACCCACTGATGGCAGCTGTTGCGCTAAAAGGTGTAAGAGAAGCATGCGGCTGCCTATTGAGACCACAACACCATTACAGAATCTACTGCAAGTGGTTGGAGTTTGACATGCCTGCCCCTGCGCATGCCTCAGAGAGTTACTTCCATAAACACCTGACTGAAGAGGACTTCTGCTCTGACTCCAGACGAACCTCTAAAAGGACATCCATGTTGTCTCTGTGGCCCCAGCAGCCATTAAGCCACATCTTTGCTTTACCACTGGCAGCTTGTAAAAAGCCCCGGCTCTTTGCTCCTGCAATCGTCTCACCACCGCGACCCCTTTTCTGGGGTCCTCTGTGTATTTTGTCTCGTCTCCAACCTCTTCGGCGTCTTGCTGCTGACCTCACATTGGACTCTGAAGAGGAGAAGTAACAGCCTGCTAATGCAACATCTCTGTCCAAGTGCTCCTTGTGGGCTGAGAGCACACGCTGCCTGCCTCCCTCATGGGTTCACAGCACTCAAGCGCTGCCTTGTAAACGAAAGAAGAAGAAAAAACCGGAGATACCAGCCAGGATACGACACTCAGAGAAATCCGAAGAGCTAGAGAAGTACAGCTTTTATGCTCTGTTAGTGACATAGACAGGTTGATAGTACTTGCAGTATTTTAAGTGCGTGGGGGGGGGGGGGTTGTAAAGTATCAAAGAGCACAGACCAAAAGAAGCGGAGCCGAATTGACTGATTTGGCTCGGACCATGTTGTAAGTTTAAAATCTGTCTGGAACCTTGAAAGCCTCTAACACCCCCCCTCCCCACTTCCATTCATGCCGTCTCTCTCTTGATGTTGAACTTTAATAAAAAGAGAGCACTTCACCAGAAACTCTGCCAGACTCCTGGGGAGAGATTAGTTAAGACGTGCTTTTAAGAACACACTTCTGGTGAGCTCTGGATAGAGGCATTTACATTCCCTTTCAACGGAAACGGTATTTTAATTTATTACAGCTTATCAAGCTTAGTATGTTACCGTATCTTAAAGTACAGGTATGAAATGAAAGAACTTTGAAATTTCAAATAGGAATGTAAGTTCCAGAAAGCATGAAAAGTATTTAAGATAAGAATTCAACAGTCCAGATATACAAATAAATGTAAAGCAAGCTGTCAGTAATCGTTCATATTTGTTCTAGCACCCTCACACTCTACACTATTGCTGTTACTGTTCAGAAATGTCATTGTTTTAAAACTTTGTCCAGCTTTGTTGTCCGTGTTTTTAGCTGCATTTCTATTTCTATGTATGTTCATCGACAGCAACAGAAACCAAAGTCAACTTTTATTAAATAAATATCTCTAATATTTGTGTTTTTAGCAGCATTTAATGAACACCATCTCCCATAAGCCTGAGACCAAAGGGAGTTAAATGTCACCAGCTTCACAGAATGAAATGAATCTCAGGTGTTCGTGTGCAGTTCAGACGGAACCCTGGCCGCAGCCAGAGCCGCAGCCACGGCCGCAGCCACGGCCGCGGCCAGAGTTTAAAGAAACCGAGATCAGGAGTCCAAGTAACATAAGAGGAGACCTAAAAGTAGTCAGCTTCAAAAACTCTAAAAACTTCAATCAGCCTACAAAACATCCACCATGTCTTTCTTTTTGTTGCCATTTTTACTATAAAATATAATTCCCACATCGCTTACACCTGAAACACACCAAGCAGCAGTGTGATGCCGTTTGCCTTAATCATTACATTTTTCTGAGCCCGGGAGGCGTGTTTGTGTGTTTTAGGCGGAAAGGAATTCTTTGTAACGCAGGTCAACACGTCACAGAGTTAACGGACAAACGGAGGGTCCTGAGACCCAAATCAGGCCCCTCTTACATTAAGCGTAGACATTGCAGTATGAGAACACTTCAGACCCGTTTCAGCTCCCCATGATAACTAGAGCCTTAAGTAGCACCTCTGCATCAGCGAGTAGAGTCCAAAGTCCTGAGGCTCTTTCAGACTGAAGATGGCTCGAGGAGCGAAACGTGTTTTGGAAAGCCTCCCTCATTCCTGCAAACCTCTCCCTGTTTCTGCCCCGGTGACAGAGTCTGTTTGAAGACAATGTGCAACCATACATCTGGGGATCAGGGTCCGCCGCCTGGCAGCCTCCAACATGTTCCTCCAGCCTGCACCAGATGTCAGCTGGATCCCTGAGATGTCCCTGAAGGGTTTAGAGCACCGCTGTGGAGGAGAGGGCGAGACGGGCAGCTCCCAAAACAAATAGAATACATTAATACGGAAAGAAAAAGTGTGCTGTTTGGCTCGCTTTGATAGAAAGGGCCAGAGGCAGGGGGAGAGCAACTCGTTGCAGAACGTGCAAGACAGAACATATTGTGCTTGATACCATGCTAATATGTTAAACTATAAGGAAGATGGTCGAACAATCTCATCAGGAAGGACGCATAGAGTTAAGCAAAAAGAATGAGAAATTTAAAGGGGCAGTTTGCCCAAAACATTAAGAAACCTACACCTTCTGTGGTCTGTAGCCCAGCAGATCATTATGTTCCAACCACCCAATAGAATCGTGCAAATCATCATACTTGCAGGTCAAATTCAGCAACTTTTAAATAACTGTATTTACAATTTGAAACAGGTTTTAGCCAAACATTTGAAATAAAGTTATTGGCTGTTGAAGCAACAGTTGAATGCAACCATACGTTTAAATACTTCACTCATATTAAGCCTACTCTCAGCCTTGATGTCTATTTGTCTTTTGACGTACAAATCCTCAAATGTGAGATTGTTGCTGCTGTGTCTCTCGTGTTGAACCAGCGCTGCTCTGTCCACATTGATTTCTGTTCTACTTGCTAACCTCTGATTCCTGTACACACAATCTCCATCGCCTCGAGTCATTTCTCGCTGCGACTCGGGCTGAGGAATGAGAGTACTGTGAGATGCTTTGGTCCCTCAGTGTTCTTTCCCAGCGTGATGCTGATGGAGCTCGAGCAAAGCAATTCAGTGCTGTAAAGTCCTCGCAGGAAGAAAGCATTTTACAGTTGACACCGAGGTCCTTGTGCAAACATCACATCCATTACCACGGAACCCTGAGAGACGGGCCTTTGGAGTCTGGAAACGTATTAGCTGCTTGCTATAATCTCATCAGTTTTCACAGAGCTGCCTTGTCCAGCTGCACTGTGGGTAATAGATGCTCTATTCGTTCTGTCGTTGAAGTTCCCCGACTGAACACTTGAGGGCAGTAGAAACATGTCCCGTCGTCAGTATTCCTCCTCATCCTGCATTCAGGCCGGGCTGGCTGGCAAGCAGCGAGACTAATTATGATTGATTCAGAGATAACAGAATTAATATTGGAATAGCAGTAAGAGTTTGAAATGTGGATTCAGTCAAAAGACCGACTTTTCTTTTACTCCGCTCCACATTGTCTCCTGCCGCCATAAATCACTTAGCGGGTCGCAGAGAAGCGAGGGAGAAAAACAAAGACGATCTGCAAAGTGAAAGTGGATGTGCAAAGTGAATTGAGGCAATTGTCTTATTAATTTATACATTAGATATATTTTTAATGTCAATATTCAAATGCAGGGTGGGAAACAAAGTCGGATGGGTATTAAATCTGACTGCTTGACAGATCTTGAGTTGATCAGGAAACAACTGTCTCAGCATGTGATGAAAGTCAAGGAATCTTTTTCAACTTCGATCAACGCTTTCGCAATAAATCTGCATTTATGGGGGAAAGAAAAGTAGAATCAGTAAGCAATCAAAAGCAGACAAAGCCTTTGCTGATTTCAGTTGATCAGGTGACACAGTCCTGTGCAGGGCTGCTGCTGTACCAAAGCACACACTGCTTATGTTACCATATGATGTTGCATGAGATCATACTTTGCATTGCACTACTTGCAGCCATGTGATTTATTCCACCGCTCCGACAGACAGCGTATCTACAGAGACCAGAGGAAAGTCTGGTATAAATGGTGGCCAGCTGAGAATAAGATATGAAAATGTATCTTTTGTGGAGAGCGAGAGAGAGAGAGGAGTACTGCTGTATCTTCAAATACCAATGAATTCACACATTCCAAGGTGAAATAGAGGGCTGTGCATTGTCATATGGTCATTTCACTGATACACTTATCTCGTGTTTTTCACTCTCTGCCCTATCTCTGTCTGTCTGTACGCCTTATTTACTATAGGACGACCCAGGGAGGCAGGATTGGTGGGTGGGAAGAGTGCGTGTGTTGGTGTATTCATGGTGCAGAGGAGTCTGGTGTGCATATGATGAATGAGATAGTTAGGAAGCAGAGAATTTATGGCTGTGAATGCAGCCATCCATTCTGCCCTGCAGTCCCTGGCTGTCCTCAAGGGCATCGTGCTCCTCCGGGTCCCATCTTAGGTGGATCGCCGGGATCCTGCTGCGGAGAGAAGACATCGTTTACCAGCAGCCTCACCTGCTCTGCTTCCCTCTATGCACGTCCAGCAATGGTTAATTAGCAGGCAATGAACACAAGCTGCTAATGCACATATAATAACATGGAGGCCAAGAGGTGCCAGTGGGAGGCTGCCGTTATTAATTAGGCCTCTCATTTGTCCGCTATAGATCACCTTGAGCATTATGGTCCAGGTTGCCCCGCAGTAAATTTACAGCCTGAGAAGTGATTACTGTTAAGGCTTAAATAATAAATGAGTAAATATGTAATTTTACTCAAGGCATAATATCCCATCTCATATTAATTTACTGGACCCAGCAAGTACTAAACAAAATAAGTTGCTTTCCATTTCATTTTAATGATGAGCTGGCATTTTCTGTAAAACCACCATTACAAACGTCACTGATATTACTGGTTTCTGATCTGCATTATAACTCAGTAATATCAGCTATAACTGCACTTTGTGCTCCTGACCGTCCAACCTGACCTCCAGTATTAGAACCACATCCCACAACTCCCACCGTAGCTCCTCACAGACGATGGTTGTAATTCACACAGACACGAGACGTATCTGTCGGACAAATGTTACCCACAGCACCGTACTGTATAGCGTTGCGTCACATCTGATCTCTGCATTTCATTACACCATCGAATATTTGAGTCATCAAACTATACTAGAGGATTATTGTAAAAGCTGAACGAGGTGTCAGGAAGCTGCATCTCCTCAGCTTCCTCCTGCAGATTATACTTAATGAACATTTCTGTGCAGTTTCCTGCTGCAGGCTCCCATCTGCCAACACACGAGTCGCTTTGTTATTCACAGGTGGTGAACCATCCTCTTTAAGGTTGTGTATTCTCTGTACACAACTTTTTATTTTATTTTATGCCCCTCAAACATAAGATTATAAAAATACCTCGAAATAAAACACAGTCTTCTGAAAGCCTAGGATTTTAACAAAATGTGTTAATAGTTTCAACATCCCTCCAAACAATCTGGGGATTCGGGGCCATTAGAGAATAAAATACAATCTTGTCTAGAAAGGCAATGATTGGAAAACTCCCTCCTTTACGTTACCATATTGTCTTATCTTTGCTTTGGAACAATCTGCCGTGGGTTCACTTGTTGCTGTTGGTACGTATATGATGTGTTGATGCTTTTCCTCACATTGAGTTCGGGTCTGGTGTCTTGTTCGAGGACTAAAGTCTGGCAGTTAGAACCTCACGTTAACGCACTCTTTCTCCAACCACTTAGCCGGATAGAGCACCGCAGTCGAGTATATTTGCGGTAAGAGTTTTTCAGTTAGGATGCTCGTGTGTTTTGGCCTCTGCACTGCCGTCAATGCCCACTCAACACTCAAATGACATCACTTCACAATTACATCATCCTGTCTTTGCAGGCAAAAGAAACACGTAAATGTCGCGGGCCATTAAAGCGGATGAATGCTTTGACTTTGTGTTTGGTGAGAGTGAGGAACACTAACGGTCCGAGGGCCCGTGTGACCAAATGTGCACACGTACACGCACGGCAGCGAGCATTGGAAGGATATTAGTGCTCTGGGGCGCATGTGAATGCTTGTGCTTTTACGTGATTTCATGGAAGTGTTTGTGTATTTGTGTGTGTTTGACAGAGAGAGAGAGAGGTAGCAGCTGTAGGAGCCGAGGCGCCCCGGGCTTTATAAGACGTCAGACCCAGCTGGACGCCTCCAGGGGAGGTCAGGATGTGTTGACAGCTTCCTGAAGCAGATGAGAGGGCAGAAGTGGCTCTGCCTCTCATCCCCAGCTTATGTGGACGTCTCTGAAGATGGCACAACACATCACATCAGGCTTCATCTGTAATTAACACTTTGTCAAGGGTTTGTTGAAGGGCAGGTGTGTCTGATGGGAGGGTGTGTGTGTGTGTGTGTGTGTGTGTGTGTGTGTGTGTGTGTGTAGGCACGTTTCATCAATTAATGTAAAAATGTCCAAAGTTATTGATTAAGTGTGAGCATGCAGAGCAGATGTGCGTCGGTAACCTTACTCTTTGAGGTCTTATTCACAACAGAAATGCCTTTAGTATTCATGCTTGCATGTAAAGGTTACAAGGTGGACATTCCTGCTTTGAATAATAATCACTCCCCTTCTCATTTTAAAAGACAACGCTCAATTTTGAACATAAGCTCCCAGATTTTATCCTCCAGTTCAATCGTCTTAATGTCGAACCAGCTGAGTAATGACCGATTAGCTCGGCAGTCGCTCCATCCTTCTCTGCAGGCCATCGGGGCCACTGGCCCTCATCATTTACAGCCTCCAGGTGCAAAGGTCAGAGGCAGCTGTGATCCAGGCAGCCATCCCACCATTTAGGTGCCTTCCTCTTCGCTTGGCAGCTTCCATATTGATTTGATTAGTTGCTAATTAAAACTTGGCAGGCTGGGCCGGGCACAAAGGAGATCGCTCAATTAGCGGGGTGTCAGAGAATCTAATTCTCTCTCTTTCAGCCTCTTCCTCTGTCTCTCTCCCCCTCCCATCCTACTCCATTACACATCTCCATTCTGTTTAATGACTATAAAGGATGAGTGAAACGGGAGGGAGGATAACTCTCTGAGGAAAGAGATTGAGCACTGTCAAGGAGCTAAAAGCATCCAGCCCTGTAATCCTTAAACTAATCTTTGCTTAAAGATGCAGTTTGTAAGTTGTAAAGAAGGCGCCGGCTGCCAGTGGACGTTTGTTTGGGCATGTTGCCTCCAGCATGCCTTGATGCCCTTTACCTTCTCTTCTCTTCTCCTGGCAAGTCTCACACAAGCTGTTGCATTTTTAGCGGTGCGCCTCTGGGAGAAAGAGTTATGAGCTTCAAGATCCACTTTTTGTGTTTGTCAAGACACCAGATTTCTCCACCTCTGTAGACGGGAAGTGTTCTATTGTGAAGGCTGTTTCCACTGAGGAGCTTCGTGTGTTGATTCCCATTTGATGGGTTTCTTTCTGAACCTACATCTCACAAACTGCGTCTTTGAGGAAACATCTCTGTTAGAATAACAAACTGCGGCTCCGGGTCCTTTTGGGGTGGAATGTGCTCCTCGCTGAATTCATCCATTTCGCCCAAAATGACTGCCTTGCTGTCTTTTCATCAGTCTCTGTCTGCAGTCTACAGAGAGAAGATGACAGGGGGATGAGGTAAACTCTGTAATACGTATTCTATTGAATAGAGTCCTTTGAGGCAGCAAATCGGGTCAGTTTGAAGCTACAAGTGTATCTGCGGATTCTGCTCCAGTTCTTTCATTTTGTGAACCACACAGAGTGGAATATATGATGAAGTCAGGAAGGCAAGAGGGATGTATAACCGGGACTATTTGTTATCAGTTAGCAGCAGCAGACTTGACTTTTTGGATTCTTTGCTTCCAGCGACTCTGCGTCTCCAGACTCAGCGCCCACGTGAACCCCGTGGCTTTACGATCTGCTCCCAAGCCAACTTAAACAACTGGGGGAGTTATCATTGTCAACACAGATTTAGATACTGTATGTGACTCTCTGATGCATGTCAACATATACAAGCACACACATCCATGGGCGACGCTCTCTATAGGACGGAGGGCTGTTAGAGATTTCACGACGGAGAAGGAGAAACCTTTGGTTGTTCACAACAGAAGGAAAGAGTCAGAAAGCAAAGGGCACATGAATTGTATAAATCATCCACCATACTGTATCTGGTTTATGTAACAAAGTCATTTAGTTTTGTTCACTTTCTCAGCCTGTGAGGCTGCAAATGAAGGACACCTCGCAAACTCACACCCACACACACACATACATAACAGCTCTCCTAAATGTCCTTATTGTTAAGCCTGGCCTTCATCATCCTCCTATTCCTGCCAAACTGGACAGAGCCTGCATTCATTAGTCAACCTCATACTTTTATGTAATATTTACAAGCAGCAGTAGGCTGTATTTGAGCGCAGAGACCCGGTGCTGGTCTGGGCACTGACTGCAGGATAGCTGCCTCACCTCACACCTGATTGACTCTGGCTTTTATACCGTTCCTCCATTTTACAGTAGAGCAGCGCAGCCTAAAATGTCAGCAGTCACCAGTTACCAAATGCAATCACTCACAGGCTGGAACTGATTAGCTTTGAAAAAGCCTGAATGGCGTTCTGGTCTGCGGTGTACATAGTAGGCTATTGTCTGGTGCCTGGATGCACACGAGCAGGGTATCCCCTCGACATGTGTGGATAATGTGGACGGATTAATCTCATTCATGCAAAAGAACTCCTACAGATTATGCCCCTGCCATGTACCTGTGAAGCTGAAGGCAATATACCAGTATACCGTATGATCCATACTGTGGTGTGAGACCATCATCTGCAGTCTAGCTTAAATCTGATATGTTCTCATCTTAAAGGCCCTGTACACTCAATCAGCTTCTTACTATTAGCGATGGAGCTCTACATAAACACAAATGTTTCTGCATCTTTGTGCTCTTCTCACTGGTTTGGAGTGAATGGGGCTCAGTTGGAAAAAGGGATTGTCGCATACTTTCCTCCACCAATCGGGTCTTGAATCAAAATGTGATGACAGCATGGACAGGTTATAAGAACTGGATACTGGACTTCGAGATAGCGATCATTCTTTTAAATGGAAATTGCTTGCCCAGTGCATAAGTCAAGAAGGTTTTCTTGCTTCTGGGTTTACGTCTGCGTTGTGTCACGCCCTGCCCAGCGCATTTCTGCTCACTCCATAAACATTACATTGGGATGATGTCACACACGTACAAACCACTTTTCTAGGCTCTGGCTCTGGTATCGCTACCCTAAGCTTGCCCGTCTGCTGTAAAACATATCCTGGATAACATCGGCATATTCCATTATGTCTTAATCTGAAAATGCTACATTCAGAATAAAACCTAGTTTAGAAAATCTAAATGAAATACGCAGTTTACATGACCCGTATCAAATACTGGCGAGTATCACTTTGATCCCCCGAACATACAATCAACATATTTCCCAGGATCTACTTCTTCGGTAGAAAGCAATTCCAAAGAAAACGTTTCTATCTGCGGGCCTGTTGTGTGTAAATGTAATGGATCAGAAAAATACAGATCGGAACACAAGCACCGTGGTGCCACTCTGAGTGTTCATCATCTCAGATTAAAAATACAATCTCTAAGAAAGTGTGTGTGTGTGTGTGTGTGTAACAGCGAACAAAAGGGCATGTGAAAAGGACAAAGATAAAGATAGAGGGTGAGAGAGACAGGAAGAGAGTCTACGAATGTCGTAAGAACATCAAGACATAATACAAAAAGAGAAACTGAAAGCCCACACAGTGTGTGTGTGTGTGTGTGTGTGTGTGTGTGTGTGTGCGCGCGCACCTCAGGTGACAGAGAGGGATGGGGACATGGGCAGGTCCTGTTAATGAAGGACTGATAAGTCCCTATTTCCTGGGCCTGGGTTAATTGTGCCTACAGATAAAGGGTAATAAATTGTCACGGGGTAATGGCAGGGGCCTGGGCTGGGCCCTGTTCCACATTCATCATGACTGGCTGGACCTGTGAGCCTGGAGAGCAGGAAGGACTGAAAGACTGGTAGGCAGGGAAGGAGGGAGGGAGGGAGGGAGGGAGGGAAGACAAGAGGGAGAAGAAAGCTCACAGGGATAGAAGAGGATATGATGCTGGTCTGTCTTACTTACAAGGCTTCTGCTGTGTTGGAGCAAGGACAAGAGATGACCTGGTGATGAAGCTTAAGAGAAAAATGAGAGGAAGATAGGGTGACTGTGAAGTGGGCAATTTAGGTATTCCAGCATTAAAGGATTAATAAAACAGTCTTATCATAACCTTCGGAAACTTCAAATGTATCACAGTCCCTCGCTGCATCCTGACTGTAGAAGTACTCCGTTACTTAAAATGTCAATCCGAAGATTTTCATTTAAATAAATGTCTTGTCACCATCTATTGCCAGAAGAGGTAACACAATGGCGATGGAGCCTTTGGCCCCTGATGGAAGTGTAAATAGTAACTTTAGCTGTAGAATAAATGCAGTGTAGCCAAATGTACATCAAAGAGAAAAAAGACAAATTAATATAAAATGTATAAATGATTTATCCCAAAACTGAGTAAATGTACTTTATTACTTTCCACCACTGACAAACAGAGAGTTCTCTGCACTCATTTTCACAGTGCAGTTATAAACATTTTGAAGTACACAAGCCTACTTTTTAAGGACAAGTAGTAATACTGTGATTACTTTGTGCATTCAGCAGAGTGTGGTTGCAGCTGTGGGGAAGGATGATGGTCGTCTAATCTGTTCACAGTGTTCTTGATGTTGCTTTCTGTTGGAAACCTAGTGTTTCCATTTTCTCTAATTGTTTCCAGGTTTTTAGATATTATACAGTCGCGTGTAAGACGTTTGTGTGACCCACTGTGCTCATCAAATCTTTCCGAATCTCATTTAAAAATGTCAAATTTTGCTTTTTCATCCAAATAACACCGAGGCTGATTCTTAGCTCCTGAAAGGTGGTTCTTGGAAAAAGGGATGTGGAGATACATTGATGTTACACGTGCACATGGCATCAGTGAGCTGTACCTCATTACATAAAGAAACAATTCAACAGTGCATGTTTTAGTGCAGCTCAGCATGCCACCACCTTGCCAGCGTGACAGATCACTTCCTCACACTGAGAGATGGTGCTGGTTGGAGGTTTGTGCTGCGGCTGAAGGATGATGCATCCCACACATTATACAGCAGAGCTGCTCCCACGGAGGAAGTTGATGTCCCCGCCATGCGATGATGACACTCAGTGCGTCGTGACATATGATGTGTGTACAAACAGTAAGCACACTATAGGCTGTTTTATGTGGGTCACACGCGGTGTGCTGGGGCGCAGCAGGGAACAAAAGGACGTTTCTCATGCAACCCCATAAAGGAAAGAAAAACAATGCCCTTGAGATGAGACTGCTTGTCTCACAGGAAATCACCAGGCAGAGTGATGTGGTGCACGTCCGTGACATTGAACCACGGACAAAGTTGCGCTCCAACGTGTCCTTCCTTTTCTCCCCTGCATGCAGTAACCTCTCCCCCTCTGACTCGTCTGCTCTCATTGAATCTCATTTTGCCAACCAGTAATGTTACAAACGTATTTTAACGAGAGGGAAACTGGTGCTTGAAGCAGAAGTCAAGTCACGTTGCAGGCTGAACGTTTCCTGTCATATGGTTTGTGTTTCTCTCCAGGCAATGAAACAGGCCTCAGAGATGCTGTGATGTTTGAAAATCTGTCATTGCAACTTCAATGAGAAGTCTAATAAAATAAAAACATGTGATGGCCAGGAAAAGTGCTGCATTGACATGTTCCTTCATTGTGATGAAAATGGGCACTGCAGTTTCCTTTGAGTCGATCCCACACACACCTTCCTGCTGTCGGAAACATTCACTAGAGCACAAAATATGGATTTATCCGGCCCTGACAATAGTCCCCAGCAAATGTGCTATTTATTCCTGTTTGTGTAACATTTGCTAAAAACAATAGAGTCCTGCTATTTTTGGAAATAACTAAGCCTGTCAAAAATATTAAGCCAGATATGTGTGACCTGATTTCAGAGATATACATACATCTTCAGCAGCAGGTTTCAAAGGGTTTTTATGGGGTTTATTGATAATTAACAAAGATATAGAATATCGCCATCCTTATTAATAACAGTTGAGGGAAAAGAAAAACATAAAATGCAAATTCTCTCTCATTTCAACAAAGCATTAAAACATGCACATAAATAGTTTTTGACTAGCAAAAAGAAGCAGGATGGGAGTGGAGGAGGATTTCACAGTGCAGAGGAGATGACAGTGGATATCAAAGGAAGGAGGAGGTGGAGAACCAATGAATGCTGAAATTCATTTGTTCTCTGCCTCTCTCTACCTGGCTGCACACTCCTCCTCTACGCTCCACCAGCCAGTGTTCACAGCTATAAATCTCGGAGTGGCATTTTGTCCGGCGAGTCCCACGTAAACACGGCCAGCGAAATGTCAGTGCAGAAGGCAGACAAGCCTGACTTAGGAAGAGGGAGAGTAGAGGCAGTAATGTCACCACACTTTAACACAGCCGCCATCAGTCTTCATGACATTTAAGAGATCTATTCCTCCATCCCTGTGGCCATGGCGCACAAAGGAAAAGTTTGGAAAAGAAAGCTGCAAGGACCTGCTGAATCAGCGGGTTTAATAGGTTGATCTGATCACAAACAGAAGGCTGTTGCCCTCAATTCAGAGTTTTTCCTGTTATACAGTCAGCAGCTTGTCCAGCGTCTCACAACAGCTACAGCAGGAAGAGTGCGCTCTAGAAGGTAAAGCCATGACGTAATATTCTATTTATTTTCTCTCTCTCTCTGTCTGCTCTCCTTTATCCAGGCAGCTCATTTAAAAGCACATTCCCTCACACAACACTCGTGCTGTTTTGTCAGCCCGACTCGATCTCTGCAACAAAACAGCTCAGAGGACAGTCTGACCGGTCAGGCCACAACATCCACGTCCTTCTTCTCATCATTCTTCTTTACATAACTCTGGAGCCGACGTGTCAGAGAGTACAGTTGAGGCTGTTTGGAGAAACCAAGCATCCAAAGCTAAATAATTGATCACAAATTAAAAACGAAATCACATGAAATTCTATCATCTCCTCTGGCGTTCTTTTATTAACCTCCCTAGCTGCTGCATGGGGGTTGTATTGATTCCCAAATGAATAATTGAGAAAGTCGGCTTAACTGCCCTTTTCAAATCTCCCTGGCCTCCTCTGATTCACTTCACCTCCCTCCCTCTCATCTTTCTTCCCTGGTGATATACGTCTTCCCCTTATCATTCCATGTCCTCCCTTCTCACCTATTCCTCTTGTACGCTTCTCCCTCCTCTTCTGACCTTCCCTTCCCCTCCTTTTCCTTTTCACATCTCTCCTCTCCTCTCCTCTTGCACTACTGATGTGGATCCTGTTCTGTGATGGGTTGTTCAGGAGGGAATGGGTTGCTCGCATGGCTGGCCAGCCGGCCTCCGCGTATCATCCGTCAGCAAGACACACTGTTGTTTTAGAGTTCTGCTGGGAGCTGTCTCCTTGTCTCTGTCTCTTTCTCAGTTGCTTTACCCTCCTCTCTCTCACACACACACACACACACACACACACACACACACACACACACACTCACACACACTCCTTCGCTGTTTTTGTCTGTCTCCGTCTCTCTGCTTCCTTCTCAGACTCCCTCCGTTCGCCCTCCTGACTTATTTCCACTGTACATCTTAATTGGAACACACAGCTGATCAGCATTTTAAAATCGACCCGCGGCTCTTTGCTTCCAGTGAATCGATGGCTGAGTCAGACTTGGACTGAATAATCCTGATGTGTTAATTTAACAGAGGGGAAAATGTCAGCTTTGTTTTAGGATGAAGCCTTTTAAAACAAACAGCATCCTCTTGTGTTTCTACTGTAGAGACGATTCACTGTCATAAGAGGCTGCATGTGTTTTTACAGGTGTATTGTTTTCTTGATATTACTGATTTGTATTGTTTGGTGTTATTTACACCCCGACCTCCTTCTCAGGTTGTAGTTTGAACATAGAGGCCTCGGTCAAATTGGGCATTGGACAGACAGGGTCCCCCTTCGCAATACAAGGAGTCCTGGGTAGCTACTGATTGTGGAGAAAAATGCAATCAAATCAAATCAACCAACTAATAAACACCCAACAAGTAGTTCCTCATTAATCCAGGACTAGTTGAATGTGATTAATGAACAATTACATACTGTGTTATGGACAAACAGCCCACCAACCTGAAGAACAGGTTTGTCTGTAGGCCTGTTTCAATGACCACCACAACAACTCTCTGATCTGCAGCCTCTCTTCTGCTTTAGTCTACTTGGTTTAAGTGAGACGGTGTAACTTCTGCTAACAGCAGTCCCAGTGGACTCAAGTGGCAATTTTGGGATAATGGTAAATGCTAAAACATAATAGTGAATGCACAATTAGAGAAGAGTCATAAAGTCAGTTGACTGGCTCAGTAATGTCAGTTACACAGCGATATGGAGCAGCTGGTCACACCAGACATCATGTGGCAGAAAAACACATTAAAGTACACAAATAATTTCATTCAACTTTACATTTAAAAAAGTTGTATCATTCTATCAAAAGTTACATAGTTTGACTTTAATGTTAAGAATAGATTGTGTCTAAAAGAAGAATGCTGTGTTTCCAGAGAGGGCAGTCGTGTTTAATTACAACCTTTCTCATTCAATGTTATTTCTGCTCAAGTCAACACACACACACACACACACACACACACACACACACACACACACATGATTTACTCTTTCCTCCACTTCTGTTCTTTGTATTGTTTGGGGAAGTAACCTCTTTAAATGTGCGTGTGGCCCCTATTCACCCCAATGATGATTTCTTTCATTTAAAGTCATTTATAGAACTCTGGACTTTAGTAGCTCACGTGTGTTGTAGCAGGATGTCTGCTCATGTTAAACACTTTCTGCACATTCAAAACATACCCCACATCTACGTGTTGGTCTGAGATGTCGAGAATAAATAAAACATAAACATTTTGAACAAAAAGTCACAATTTAAGAATAAAGTCAACATATTTCAAGCTCCTCTCTCTCTCTCTCTCTCTCTCTCTCTCTCTCTCTCTGTGTTTGTTCACTCCAGAGATAATGTGAAAGAGTTTGCTCAAATATTAGTCGGGACAATTCTGTCCTCCCAAAATATCAGAAGGTACATCCAGATGCAAACCTATGTCCTTGAAAATTAGCTTGTAAACTTCCGGTCGAACACGTCGTTTATCAACTCCAACTCCAGTCGAGCATCAAGTTACTAATCGGACTGTAAACAACATCAGCGCACAGGAAATAAAAGGTCTTGGCCCGGATATGAGCTGGCTACACCAGAGTCCCAGAAATAAAGCCCTCGCACCCACAGGCTTATAGACCATAGCCGATGGGTTCCACGATTGATGACTATGGGACTTGTCAGTTTAGTTAACAATCCCTGGGTTGTAAAAAATAAACATCAAGTAGATAATCAATGTGAAAGAAAGATACTGCTCTGTTTGTTCCCCTTGTGGTTTAGATAGGCACTGGACTCACTGGGCTACTGTGAAGATAATCAGGGACAGCGTGTGATCTGAAAGTGTGTGTGCTGGTCACATTTCCAGCACAGTTGAACTTTCTGGGACACAAACTCTGTGTGAAAGATGGGTAGACAGGGGGAATTAAACTGCCAGACTTGTGTTTCTATGCTGGTTCCCACCATGTTCTTCATGATTTGGGTCCGGACTTTGAAATGTAAGACTAGCCCTGAACCAGACAGCACGATAATGAAACACAGTTTCTTGTATTTCTTCAAAGAAGATGTGGTTCTTTGTCCAACATCTATAAAGCGTCTCCACTCTTCTCTGATTTCTGTTTTATTTTTCATGTCCGCTTGATGCTCGGTGGATCTCTGCGGATGCTTTCCATCCTTCTTCTTCATCCATACATTTATGAAAACTGTGTATGAACTCACATTCATCTCAGTTGGGTTTCCTCACTTTGAGGTCATGTTTTATTTCCGCGAGAGTAAAAGCTCGTCTCCGCTGCTCACACACACACACACACACACACACACACACACACACACACACACACCTTTTCGTCAGCAGGTGTGTAAGTGGAGACTCGACGGACGACCTTCCCCGGGCCTCTCTGATCAATACGCCATGTGGCCTGGGCCCACTTCTCGCTCTTCACGTTCCCGGTGTTGTTATCCGTCCGGTTGCTGATGTTTTCAGACACCGGCACCTACCTGTCACCCCTCACTGCTGCTCCCCCAGCGTCACCGAGCACGCGCTGCATCTCCTGCCCGCGCGCGCTCTCTTTCTTGCTGTCAGTGAGCTGTTATTGAAATATTTAGCACCCACTCCAGCTCACAGGCGTGCACTGCCTTTCTTCTGCCTGGCTGCAAATACATTGGCCCGGCTGTAGACGTTGGAACTGTGCAGCGTGGAGGTGCTTCGAATGGGATTTGACCGTTAAGGATCTTTTTCTAGCGTTGGGCGGACGTGCAGCTGAGAGCGCGCTGCTCTCCGTGGAGCAGCGAGAGCATGCTGGTCCTGAACAAATGATGTCATTATTCTGTCCACTAGAGAAAAGACAGGAGAAATAAGTGTCATTACCAGCCAGCTGGTGATCAAAGTCGAACCATTTCCATCTGGTTTAAATCTTTTAGTGGCTGCTGATAGTGGCTTCAAATGGTAGTTCCTAACCCACAGATTCAGATCGATTCTCATCTCAGCGTGAGTGTTTCACTGGCGGCAGTGTAGATGTTTAGAAGTCACAAGGAAACGACATATTCAGTGGTGCTGAATGTTGCGAGGAGGAATTATTGAAAAAGGCGTAACGGTGGGGTTGGACCGTAACAAACACGCAGGGAGGAAGTCAGTGAAGCTCATCGCATATTCAGTGGAGCTGATGAAAGAATACAGACAAACCCTCGAGCTGTGACAAATTCTTCAAACTGAATAAATCTCATTCTCCCGGATTCATCAATAGTGTCCAAGGAAAAGAATCCTACTTTAGTTGCGTGAAAAAGTCACTTTTGTTTGTGGTTGGAGGGGATTGTTAAAGACTTTACTGTGATCGTTCTCAGGAAGTAAATAAAAAGGCATTTTGATTTTAAAATACAAGAAATATTGTACATGTTTTATCATTGTTAAATACTTTCCTGGTTGGGTTGACATCCAGGCATTTTTGGCATATTGTCGATCTATGCTACATCAGCACTGCTAGTACAGTATGCAGCGTTGAATACAGCCTGTGATATCTATCTTCTGGGTTTGGATTAGCAGTTGATCGACTCTTCAAACATGGAGAAGCATCAACAACCGTCCATGTTGGCCGGCTGACCGGCCCTGATGTCCAGATGGATACTTGATGCTTTCTTGGATTGACACTTGACTTGGCTGCGAGCTTCACGGTCAGACGGACACAAGTTTCACTGATAAAGTCTTCATTGTTTTCAAACGCAGAGTGGCTTTTTGAAATCTGGACATCGAGCAGAGCACAACGTCTGTGCGAGAGTTAGAATAATATTGGAACACGGCAAATTCTCTGTTATATGAAGTGCACGCTTATAAGTGGAGGGGGAAGAGAATAAGAATGATGCAATAATGTTGGACACGCCGTGGTAGATGGTTGACAAATAAAAACTGCTTCGTCATATATGACATCGAAGAACTCTAATTGCTCATTTTTGAACATATCTGGCGTCCCAGAAACCTTTGCACCATCGTAGCTTTCCATCAGTGCGATCGTGTCCCTTTCAGAAGCTTTGTAGCTTTTGTTGTCGTATCTTGTTTATTATTTATTGTATCTTATTTACTTATTTTATAAGTTGTATATATAAATCAAGTTACATTTTTATATTCACAAGATTTACAATTTAAACACTGAAATCCATCGGGGTAATAAAAAACATACATTTTACGCATTATTTGTATTGTCAGGTAACATTGGTTTCAAACAGGTGTAATGTGCAGGTTATTTAATCTTTCATTATCTCCGCCAGGTGTCTTGTGATCGGTCGTGAGTGTGAATGTCTGTGACTGAGTGAGTGTGCAGCTCTGTGCCTCTCAACGGCTAATCTCTGATTCTGCTGCAGCAAACTGCATCATATTTTGGGTGGCCAGTGATGGCCGCCTGCTCAAGGACGTCTCGCAGTTGCAGTTACTCACACCCTCTCAAAACACCTTTTATTACCTGTTTGATACTGCCATTGACTGCCTCTTACCCGGCCCCCGGCCGCTAGGGGCCGCAAGTGATGACACAGCTGAGGGCCTCACCGACCACCGGCTGCTACTCTACAGCCAGAAACACAACAGAGGGCCGGAAAAAATGTGCACTCTGTTATTGTTTCCGTCAGTGTGTTTGGCTAACGGAACTATCAGAGCTCACATTGCTGAGCCCCGCCGTCACTCAGCCGCTGCTAAGTGGGTAGACAGCTTTGTCAGTTCACTTTTTGTTTTGGCACAGTTGTACCGAGGTTCATTATGCGACAGCTTTAAGCCCATTGCCTGCATAATGTACAGAACAGCTTGTTTTTGAGTTTCAATAAAGTCAGTTTGACGACATTTTACAGCACCGGTTGTATTCTTTCAATCACACAATACATCCGTGGTCGTTGCAGACACAGCTGATGGAGATCTGCGCTCTGCTGTGTGCACCTTTCTAGTTGTAAATGTAATGAGTGGTGACATCCAGGCTCTCTGTGGGCAGGTGGCCACGTCATTGTAGTGAGAGAGATGCGTATTGTCACTGTTTTAAGGGGTGCTAATTAATCAAGCAGTATGTGTGTCGTTGAGCTACAGTTAAAAGCTGAAGATGATCATCACCGTGTTTATCTTCCATAAATCCAAATGACTTCCTCCCAATATCAGCAGGATAGCTTTTGCTACGTGATCCCGCTCATCCTGCTGCGGGTGAACAAGGCCGCACATTTCTCTTCACGCAATGTTTGTTTGCTTTCTCACTGAGTGACTCGCTTCCTTGCTTACTCAGGAGACGCATGCGTTCACATTTACACTCACAAGGGAACGAGTGCACAGCAGAGGAAGCCAGGACTAATCAGGCCGGCTGTCCCAAGTCGTGGGACAGTAAATGGGATCTGCTGCCACTGCAGTGTTCCTCTGATCAAACATTCAACAGCACCATGTTACGATGGTGAGCCTCTGACACACAAACACACACTCACACACACACAGTTAACAAAAAAGTTATCAGATGCGTAATAAAAAGAAGTCTAGCTGCACTTCATAGCTGTAGTTGTGGGTGAACAGTATGACTTGGGTTGTCTTGTTTATAGGAAGGCATCACTGGTTTGACGTTCCCTGCGGCCACATAATAAAGAGCTGCGTTAGGAAGTGGGTGTTGGGTGAGAATCTCTGCGAGAGGACGATTGTTGAAGCTAATTTAGTGGAAAACATATGGGAGCAACTAGCTGCACCACAGTCTGACTGAGGGAAATACTGAAGGCATGAAGTGATGTTAAAGCACAAAATCATTTCCGACTGTGACGCATATAGAGATGGAACTTCAGGAAACATCTCCAGAGTATAGCGTTTAATGTATATTTTTTTTACTTATTTTCTTCATTTATATAGTTTATGCATTATTGGGCAGCATCTGTTATGTTAACGTCTTTGTAAACAGGATTATTTACACATCCATCAGACACAATACATCAGAGTCATGTTTCTGACCACCTGACATTATTCACTCTCCTTATAGCCCGAGTTTGCTTTCCACCAACTCCTGAGAAAATGGCTCATAGCTCTAATCTATGTTCACAAGCTGCTAAAGGTCTGTCTGACGTCTTGCTGCAAACATTATATTATATTACCCAGTTAAATGGACTTGGACTATATTTGGAAAGCGACGTGTATTTAATAAGTAGAGTGACGGGGGGAAGATGCCTCGGCAGGCTTAATGCTTTGAGTCCACATCAGCTGTTTTTCCATATAATTTTATTTCCAAAAAAAGTCAGAGAAAAGTAAGACAAGCCAGTCAAGTACAACGAAACAAATCCCCCATTGGGAAGAAAATAAAAAATAAAAGCTGATAAAGACAGAAGGCCTGATGATATATACAACAGCAGACATCTTTTTGGTGTTGCAGTACCAGCGAATCACTCGACACACTCGTGGAATTCTTCACACGAGATCAAAAGAAATAACTCAATGAAATTGTTGTTTTTCTTTTGATGGACAGAGAAGGTTCTAAAAGTCAGCTAAGGCACACAGAGCCTCCCCAGAACAAAAGAATGGGGGAAACGTCAGTTCAGAGAAATTTGTGCAACAGTTGCTCAACAATACATTCCAGCAAGAACAACAACAATCTGGCATGTTATCTTCTCTGAGAGGCAAATAGGACACGGTGGCGGTCACAGATGTCCAAAAACACTGAACCAGGTTATGTACTTTGATCAATAAACACCATCAATCCACTCTCTGTGCCCAGTTATTGACACCTCAAAAACTCGTAATAATTCAAAGTCATTTCACCACATCTGTATTTACATGTACAATACCTTTGAAACAATATTTCAATACAAAATACCTATGTACATCTTCTTCATTTGTTAATCATTTTGTTACAAAATAGGACTTCCACATCGAGTTACATTTATTTAATTCACCTTTTTCCAAAACCGTGGTTGAGCTTTACATAATAATATGTATCGTGTGAAGTATTGTTGTGAGCGCGGCGGCGCTATAAGTTAAAAGGTGGCAGCAGAAGCCGGCCAGTGAACACAACTAAATGGTCCTTTACAAGCCAACCCAGGAACAGTGTAGATGTGAGAGGGAAGGACGCCTCTGACAGCGGGGCGAGGTGAACTCCACATTAATGAACATTATTGTCTCTTAATCAGCTCGTGCAGAAACACTCACTTAGCTCGTGTGGCGGCTTAAACAATGCCGACAGCCACAGACTGAACTCCTTATTGGCTCCACATGAAACTTATCTCGGATTAAAACAAATATCTGAGCGTAGCTCTTGTTCAGGACGTGTTGTGGTACACAGCTGCTCTCAGTTAACTTCTCTCAAATATCCAGAGATTGTCTTGATGGCAGAAAAGGTACTTTAATTAAATGTTGATCTAATAAATTATGCATTTTGCAATCGAGACACAATATAATATTCACGTGAAATTGTACATTATTGATCACTAACACTCACTATCATTCTGAAACTGACAGGAATCACACAACACCAACGAGCACAGCTTCTCCTTCCGTCCAGAAGTTGTCCGATGCGGTCGGTCGTGAAGAGCGTTTTTGTTCCCCTTCGCCGTTTGGTGAGGTTGTTAGGTATAGCTGACCTCTGACCTCACAGGCCAGGGTGACGCTCTCTCGTGAAGCACTTGGCAAACAGCCATTTAGGAAACCAAGACAAGAAGATCTATTCAGACGGGACAACACTGACTAACACACAGGTGCGGGCCATAGAAAGGTACAGTATAGGTTTGGGCTGTTGGCCTTTGTAAATAAAGGCAGCTTTCTTTACAAAAAAAATATTTATCATGCTGCCAAGGCAGCGTCGCACTTATTTAGTCACTGACTAAAAATATCAGTATTAATATAAACGTATAAATAAATAGCGACTCATGGACTCACCCCTCCTCCTCACTCACACACTTGTTGAGACTTCTTGTATAATCATGTAAAACATGAAGTGTGAAATGATTGGAACAAAGTAAAAGACTGAAAACATGGACGAGAATGTTGCGGTCAGCTCGAGATAATTGTGTTCCAAGTTTGAGGCAGGTTGGTAAGAAAACCCGAGACGTCCTCTGCCGGTCGCAACATCTGGGTTTTATTAAAATAAACCTAAACTATGTGAATGTTAAGTCTTAAAATACTTTTGTACAACAGCCACAAATGAAGCATTTAGCAATTCAGAACACTAAAATGTCTATTATAATCCAAATAGGTGTCATTATTTTTGAAAAGGCCTCAGTCAGTATTTGCGTTTCTCTTTTTCTATATTTGCGAAACGTGACTGCAGCAGATGTTTAGCTCGGCCACAACAGCTCCACATCAGGCTTACTGATGTTTTCTACTGGTTGACAAACTGAGTCACTGAGCTATCATCAGAGTTTTGAAGAAATTGGCTTTTATGCTGCTAAAATATTTGTTATTCAAAGTTTCTTTTAATGGAGCTGCATTTGAGTCGTATCAAAATAATCTTTTTCGAATGTTTGGCATATCTGAGCACTCAGATATCATCTCATGTTGTTTATGTTGATATAGACATTTAGTTCGGTCCCAGGCCACCTCCTCGTGTAGGTCTTACAGCTAAGGCTTTGTCTGCTACCAGTGTCACATGACCGCTGGGCCCCGTGCAGGGCTCTGAAAGCTGACTTCATATTTCATCCAGCAGCAAAATAAATGCTCGAAAATTGCAACGTTTGATCACAGCAAAACTCAGCCATGAGAAGAAAAATAAATACACTGAGAAACTGAAATAGCAAAGCCAGCATAATCCCCTGAAAGGAGGAATCCCGTGGGAGGATCTAAAAATCGCTCTCCTCGCTTTCTGTCCAGACACCCTCACCAACCTCCCCGAAAAATCCACTTCTTTTGTTTTCTTCTTCCCCCGAGACGGAGGAAGAACGCTTTTCCTTACTCCACCCGCAGCAGATGCCTTAAATAAATACAAATCAACAGTGAATCTCCTGCGCTGTGGCCTCCCGTCCAGCTGGAGGCCTCGCTGCTACCTGATGCGCCCGTCTGCGCGCGGTGTTCCCAGGTGGGATTTTGGGTCTGGGCTCAGGGAGCTCCAAGGGTTCTTGGGGCAGGCCTGCATGACGGGGCAGGCGGTAGGGCCAACGGCGCAGACGTCGGCCGCCTCCCACAACTCGCCCACCAGGCTGTCTAACCAACGCTCGAGCTCCGGGCCGGTCAGGGCCGCGTTCCTCTTGGCCTGCTCCACATACCCCGGGCTGACAGGGATGTTGAGCACTGGGTTGAGGCCGTGGAAACTCTGCTCCATGTAGCTGTTCTTTGCTGGCCCGTTGTGGTGCTTCAGAGTATCCTCTGGAGAGACGTGGGAAGGAAGAAAGAGAGAACAGAGAAGGAGATAGAAGATGTGTGAAGAGTTGATAATTAGTGGTCAGATGGAGAGAGATGGGATTGTGGGGAAGGGAGGGGGAGAAAAGGCAAAAGGGAGACTTGAATTGTAAAATATCAAAGCAGAGAGCGTGATTCATTTTATGATCATCTGAAAAGCTTAAACTGCTAATTTACTTGGATTGATTTTTATGACTGGAGTACTTAAATCCCATTGTTTGATGTGGTATGTCACGCCACTGCAATGCTGACTTTATGGAAACGGTCAGACGCGCCCTGATTCTTTCTTCCTGCGACGGTCAAGCCCGGCAGGATGACAGAAATCGTAGACACAACTTCACCTCAGAACACTTTCTCCACCCTGAGTGCCACCGAAGCTGTAAATTCCTCACTGGTACTCTAACTGGGGCCAGAGCCATCCTTTCTAAGCACGGCTGAGCAGACATCAGTGCTTCTCATGCACTGGTGAAAAGAAAAGATGCAGTCAGACATCAGGCGCTCCACCACAAGGCAAGGCAATGTCCGTACCATGCCAGCTAGCTTTGTGTATAAAAACGTGTGTGTGTGCGTGTGTGTGTGTGTGTGCGTGTGTGTGCGTGTGTGCGTGTGTGTGCGTGTGTGTGTGTGTGTGCTGCTGCCAATGCTGGTAGAAGGCCACGTCATAAAGTTTTACTGGCACTGCATGTAGGTGGGAAACCTGGTGCCAGACATGACAGTAAATTAAAGGCGGGTGGATGAAACAGCTAAGACGAAAGCACACATTACAGCACACACTGAGCCGAGCATACACAAGATTATTACACGGTGACTATAATCTCCACTCTATAGAGCTTATTATGTATCCTTATACTGTACAATATGAGAAATATAGGTTTATGATAAATGTCTGCCTTTTCCTACGGTGTGTAAACTCAATGAGTAGAGCCAGCACCCATAGATATGATTGGAGTTTGCTACTTTTGTGATAAACAAGCCAGTTGTATATCTGTTAAATGCTAAAATGTATTGTATCAGTAGAACATAGGGATGTCAGTTATACATCGATATCTATCTAAAGTTACTTAACATGAAGCCATTGATCAGACCGGACAGGAATACTCCTGAGTGTGCTGGATGAATAAGGGAGCATTTTATTACGCTTGAATTAGTTTTTCATTAGCAAGAGTGAGACTGTGTTACTTCTAGATTCATGAGACTTACTCTGCAATCACCGGAGTCAAACAGGCCAAACTATATTTATTTTACTATGATCAGCTAAGAAACACAAAATATAGCTTTTTATATAGAAAGAAAGGTTAGACCTCTAATGTCAATACACTCAGCTGGCCGACAAATATTAAGAACACTCAATAACCAGGAGACCTCGTTAAACTATTTACATAATGTGGTCTAACACGGCAGCCAGGGGTGGGAGTAGGTGGTAAGTACATCATTTACACACACTTTTGAGGCACTTGTACTTTCCATTTGATGTTATTTTAGACCCCTGATGCTGTACATGGTATGATTGTACTTTTTACTCCACTCCGTGTATGATGACTGGAGCTACTTGTTCATTTTCACAAAGAAAACATCATCGAATATGACTTATTGCTCTCCAGGAGACACTGTGAAAAGTATTTAATATCAGCCTCCTCTACCAGTTAAGGGTTAAATAATACTCATCATTATTACACTGCTTTGTTTACTGACCACAGCGAGAGGAATATTTGTTTTGAGCGGATCATTAAAATCATTTTTAAATCAATGTGTGTCAAATTATTGATCCCTTTAGAAAGTAGCAACATATACAGTATCATATGATCACATTTTGAAATGAGACATAAGCATAATGAGCAATAAGGTTAGCTGATAATACTTATACACCTTTACTTTATAACTGAGCTATAAAGCCACAGCATTATAACCCTACACAGAGATTATTAACCAGAGTGTTGACTCACACTGTCAACAGCAGACCCCCCCCCCCCCCCCCCCCCCCCATGCCCCGCTGAGACTCAGGTCGAAGACAAAAGCTGTTTCTCTATTTGTTGCTTTTCTTCATCATTAACCGGCTCAGTGAGATTATTAAACAGAGAAAGACACCATTATGCCAAAGCTTGCGTCTCAACTCTCTCTTGGGGTTTTAGAGGAAACTGGCTGCTTACGGACTACGACGACGCAGTCTGGCCCCTTGTCCATGCTGGCTGATTGATTTAATTGTGTCATTGTTTTTTGGGGGGCTGAGTGCACCGTTGTTTAACGTTCTGTGTACTGTGTATGAGCAGCTCGCTAGGTTAGACTTGATAACAAACAACCAAGGTCTGCAGAGACCCAGAGGCTTGATTAGGAAGGGCATCGCTGCAAATGCAAGGCTCTGTCTGGGAGTGTGTGTGTGTGTGTGTGTGCGTGTGTGCGTGTGTGTGTGGCTGCAGACATTCGTTACTTCACAGTAAATGAAAAGTCACTCTTTGAAACTGTGCTGGTGTCGACTGAAAAGAAAATTCTGAAAATGTCTGTCAAACATAACCACTGTGTGTATTCAATACATTCTGTGTATGAAACGCTGATCTGTTGTAGGAGTTCTCAGCCCGCCCATCATATAACATTACAGGTACTAGTTAGCATGTAGTGAACTCCACTATGCAATAACTTCCTTTGTACGGCTCATCCTGCTGTCACACTGTTGTGGATTGAACTCAGACTATTTGTGAAGTAACTAAATGGTGAATGGACTATACTTGTAGCGCTTTTGTACACTTCCAACCACTCAAAGCGCTTTAACACTACATGTGTTGCCCGAGGACACATGGACATGGACTAGTGGAGCCGGGGATCAAACTGCTGATCCTCTGATTGAAGGACGACCCGCTCCACCACTGAGCCACATATATTATATTAGATAAACTCCATTACAAGAAATGTGTAAGTACGTTTTTTTTGATGATCTGTTGAGGAACAGCACAGCACTGCAATAAGTCGAGCAAGACTATTTGTACAAATGACACAATCAATAGTAATTTAGTGTGATGAAAGCTGAAACAAATGGCGAGTGCTAGTTACAAACAAGCGTCACGAGAGGCTGTTTGAATCTCTCACCTTGTCGTATGGGCTGGTGCTTGTTATAGGCCAACGGGGCAATAAGGAAGTGCATCTCAGCCACGGGGCTCCAGTGGTGCAGGATGCGGACGCTCCATACGCCGGGCCGCAGAGGCTGGTTGAGCGGCGGGCGGTAGTGGGTGAACTCGGCGCTGGCGTCGATCAGAATGTCATAGGTGGCCGCGATGACGTTGGTGGGGTCGATCCACACGACAGTGACGGTGACGTTAGGGCCCTTGTTCCACTTCTGCATGCCCACCGTCTCCTCCATGGGGCCCATCAGGCCGCCGAAGTTTCTGAACAAACGTTCTTTGGCGTCCCACTCGGTACCGATCTGCCGGCGTGAAAAGGAGCAAAAAGGGAAATGAGACGGAGAGAAAACAGGAAGACAAGAGTGAGTGACAGAATGAGGTAAGAAAAAAGACAAGGAGAGGAGCAACAGCAAAAAGTGCCAGAGAGGAGGGTCCATACATTCACTGTTGCTGCTGCATGTGCAGTAATGCCAAGTGAACATTAATAAGTAACATCCTCTGTGCATGCATCACCTGTTAAATAATCTGCACCATGCATATTGTCATCAAACAGCAGCACACTCCACCAACCCTCCACACAGCTGTTACATAATGTTATAATGCGCAGAAGCTGACAAGCCTGATTGTTTCATCCTGCACGTGTGAGTCCATTTGTCCACAGTCGCTGGTACTGAACGTCTGAGTGGAACTTTCTATGCCTGAGTGGATCTTTGACATGAACATGAGAGGCTGCGGGAGGCATTTGACTAGACCCCAGCCATATCCCCTCGGGGTGAAGATCAAATGCATGCCTGTTTGCACTCTGAACACATTTTAGAGAGATAGAAAGAGAGAAGAAAGGCAATGAACAGCAGGGTCTGGTGTGAGCAGCATTTGTCCTTAAAGTAAACTGTAGCGTGGAGGATTGCAACCAGACAGAGGAGGACACTGTACACACTGATATTATATGCAGACTCAGCCTTTTGACAGAAAGAAAGGTGTCTAGGGAGCAAACGTCTGTATAAGTAAGGTTCTAGTGCTACAACAGAGACAGAGAATGCTGCATTCTCTCTGACAATTTTGAGATAAATGAACTCAATATAAAAATGTGAGCGATAATACCAAAGTCAAATATATCTCTGGTGAATCATGAGACACAGTGCCTCTGGCTGCAGAACACGGAAATAGCTGCCAGCCTGCCGCACGCTGGAGGACTGCCAGTGAAACATCGAGCCAATTTAAGATTATGTCCAGCAAGCTTACATAATTAACATTTAGCTTACACTACTACATTTGTTTGAATGAACTTTGAATTGAGATTTATAGGTCATGTCTTTTGAACTCATGATTTGACAACAGAGGACTTGATTCTGTCTACAAAGAGTCTCAAAATGAAATGAAATAAAGCAAAAAGAAAGACAAACAGGATGAATACATAAGTACAGCTAATTGCGTTTATTGTCTTCATTGTGGTCAAGACTGTAACTGAAGAGGCGTGATCTGGGTGTTGGATTGCAAAACCGCGCAATATGCAAAATGAGACACATCGAGCGATCGAGATTGATGGCGGAGATGAGGTGAGAGCGAGGGAGGTAACACACACACACACACACACACACACACACACAGTGAAAGATGTCTGGGGTGTTGGCAGGAATGTGAGAGGGATAGCGGCTTTAGGAAGCGCTCATCCTTACAATAGTAGCTGATTAACACAGCCTCACCCTGCTGGACGATCAATGGCCGACTGGAACTGACTCATCTCATCATCATCCTTTGAGAATTGAGATTGCGATGTTCAGTATACGTAAATAGACATAACACGGATAAATTAGACAGTGAGTGTGTGTGTGTGTGTATGTTGGCCATCTGTAAAAGACACCTTACTTTCATCTCAATTATTGGACCGACCTCTGCCATTTTTGCCCTTTGGACCTTGGTTCTTTTCTCTTTAAATTACTAATCAACTCTCTTGTCTGGCACCTCTGTAGCTCATTACTTTACACAAGGTTGACTCGCTGACACACACTGGATCCCCGATTGATCGGTAGCACTCTGGTCCCGAGCTCAGAAAGAAATGAAGGAAGTATTGACGGAGGAATCTCACTATAATCCACTGGGAGCAAAGCCTGCAGGAGGCCCACTAAAGGTAAGAGTTGTGAGAGGAAGATTTAGACATATATAAATATTCACATGCTGTTGGGAGGAGAGGAAGCCTCGCTTCTGGTTCTTGCCCAAAGTTTATTTAGTGACAAACATCAGCTAAGTGCAACATAATTATGCACAGCTGGTGCAGCAGGTCAAGTTCTACTTTCTGGAGAATTTTAAGGGCAGATGAGAGGCTTTTCACTCTCTGCATGTACACACAACATTAGCTCAACCCCTACCCTAGTTACCTATAAATAATGGGCAGAAGAAGGAACTTCCTACTAAACAAAGTGTAACATACAAATACTCTGTACTGCATTGACCTATTGTATTTCTATGCCAGGAGCTTGAGGTCCTCATGCCCACGCAGATGCACAGCTTTGTTTTCACATCAGCTAAAAGTATGTAGAGACTACATTCACAGAGCGCATCGCTTTGAACGTTGCAATTACTTTCTGTGTCTAAGGTATCACTCTCTCGGTGATTAAACTGAAGGAATATCTGCATGTTATCAATGAAGCCGCCAGCAGCAGGAAATCCTTTCTTCCAGTATGACAGGAGGTCAAACAGGGGTTGACTTGTGGCCCATTTCAGTTAGGATGACCTCCACACTCAAGCTGTCCCTCGCCTCTTCTAACCAATGAGCTTTGGCTTTAGGTCAACACCCAACCAAGCCTCATGATCGTTCAGCAGGTTGGAGGCTGACCTTCTCTCGCTTATAGCTGCACCCGATTTCAGCAGATTTGACGCACGGTTTCTCGTCTTCTGACAAACGGAAAGAGGAACTCTTCATCTGATAATGGCCCATAGATTATACATTTAACTTTTCTCCACATGTGCCTCATCAATTCTGTCGATTACCCGCATTACTTATTTCATGCTCTGCTAAATTCCCTCCCTGATTTAATAGAAAACATAAAATGCTCCCATCTCATAATCCACCTCTTTTCCATTTCTTCCTTCTGACCCGGCAACCCTGAAAACCTTTCCCCTCTGCTGCCGCCTTGCTGGCGCCTACACCTCAAATAAATAAGACAGGTCAATTTAATCAGGCAGGGGTACGGACAGTCACCGTCTACATCTGGCCCTGCTGAAAACCACAGGGCACCGATCCCCCTCGAGGCCTTATTCAGAAGGTTATTAGTGGCACTTTTAGTGAGGGTAATCAAACACAGGTGCTCGCCAGCAGCACCAGAGGACTCTCCTGGGACACGTTTACACTGAGGGACTGTGGGCAAGATGGCTGGAAGCTTGCAAATAAGGACACACTGTGGAGCAATGAGGGATGAGGAGAGGAAGGAAGAGTGCAACACAGAGAACGGGACATTTTCTGTGATGCATCAAAACTGACTTAAATAAATAGTTTGACATTTTGGGAAGTGTGGTTACTCGCTTTCATGCAGAGAGTTAGATGAGAAGATCGATATCACCATGCTGTCTGGTACAGTGTGAAGCAGCAGAACTGCCAGCAGCTGGTTAGCTTAGCTTAGCATAAAGACTGGAAACATGGGGAAACAGCTAGCATGGCCTATAGGCTCAGAAATGATATTCCGAGCAACAACTTTCTTCTTGCAGATGAGACAGGAAGCAGTCACTTTTAATTCCACACCCAGGAAATAAAACAATATGAATGATTGTCCACTTCTCCTCAAACTGTGTGTGCTCCTGGTAAACCTCTCTTTTAGGCTTAAAAGGAAACATTTGGGTGTCAGATGATAAAACTGTATGGTGAGGCTCAGTTAGTAAATTAAATAATCACTCTTTAATGAAAGACTTTGGGATTATTTTATGTACATGTTTGTGTACATTCCACTCAAAAGGTGGACAAAATGACAGGAACACTTAGCAACATCCAGTACACTAGTGTTGCACCTTTTTGAAGCTCACAATGTAAATATTCACCGTGTCAGACATCCCACTCCTTCCTAATTTTCGAGGCTGTAGGTTGTTCATAGTGTGTTGCCTCCTCTATCACAATATGTACGTGTGTATACACTGTAATGGAACAAGGACAAAGCCATCAGTCAAAGTCAGTCAGTCTGCTGTAAAAGATTTGTCCAACAAAGAGATTAATACACCTCTATATGTCAGTCTGACTTGAGGTGAAATACTAATTTTAACTGTGTGGGCTGTAAGTGGTCCTCCACTAAATCATGCTGTAAAAAGGCCTATAAAGGCAGCTGGCAGGCGGCAGCAGAGGAGTGAAGAGAAAGACGTATCTGTCCTCCTTTATATCTAAAGGAGGACAGGGAACACATTGTTAAGCCAACCATATGGTTTATGTAGCAAACTCCAGCGTATAGCTGTACTATAATGGGTCATATCTGCTAAGTTGACAAAAAGCGCAGTTACTGCCGCTGCTGTCTTATTCGAGCTCTTTCTGTTCGTGTTTTGAATGACAGATTGACAAACTGACTGACTGGCAGCCGCTGCACGGTGCCCGACAGTGAATGCTTCTCTCAGGCTGAGCAACCAGATAACAGCCACAGCCCACATCGCCGGTCTGTCACTCACGGTTTCATAGGCTAGACACATATACAGGGCTCAGTGAGAGGGGCCCCCGCGTGGCGACTGGCTGTCTGGATCCCTCTGAGGTCCCGTTGGGCCCGCTGGCAGAGGTAGATCAGGGTCACGGTGTGTGCAGGTGTACAATTATGATTCACAAGCACAAACAAATTCAGTCACAAGTTTGTTGGCATTTCTGGCTCCTACAAAACTGCGAGCGCGATAAACCAAAGAAAAAGGTCAATTTACATTCACTCAGTTCATTTTGTCCCTTTTTTAAAAAGGCACACTGCTGCCGTCACATCACAGCCGAGCTGCCGTGTCCCAAACAGGCGTTTTGGTAAACAGAAACACGGATTAACATAACAAGACAATCAGGGGAAGCGTTCCAGTGTGAAGGTGAGAAGACGTTCTATTAGGAAACAACAAATAAACAGCACATGAAGCGCTCATCCCTATAAACTTGGATGAATTCAATCAATTTACATTTTACAAGGCCATTACAGGCACCACTTTAATTGTGCCGGGGATGCGCCGCTATGAGTCTTGGCAAGGTCGTCATAGCAATGATTATAAGGCCACCGTGGCAATGAGCTGTACGTCTCGTCTCTAATTATACACTGAAGAGCCGTGTGTGTGTGTGTGTTTCCTACGCGGTGCTCAGGGTTTTAATAGAACTCATTTCCTGACATCGGCAATGGACAACCGACTGGTTTGTGACTCACGCCAAACGAATGACTTCAGTGTAAATGAATAAAACAAATGCTCCGAATGCCGACATAATGACTCACCTCCGAGAACTGCAACCTGCTGAATGTGCTGCTGAGAGGGGCGGTGAGCCTGAAGTTCTTCTTGGGTGCCACCCAGGTCTCCATGGTTTCCAGCTTGCTAGTTGCCAGGTTGGTGGCATGGTGCTTCACAAGGTAGCCCTGGAAATGGTCCGACTGGAAGTAGAGATGTACCGACACCGGGTGGCCCATGGGGAAGTACCTGGCACAACGCAGAGAGAGCAAGGATCCATAAGCACACCTGATACATGCTGACTTACCTGCTGTGCTGCTTTTCAGTGCCAAAGGTGTCAGAGGAGCAGAATATCTGGTTTCATCTGGACAACGTCTGGAGGGAGCCGGCCTCGGACATGTTAATGTGGCTGGACGCTAATGTACCTCGCAGTGAAGATGAGTGGGGAGTCAATGTGCTCTGTGATTGTGTGACATGGTGGACATTAATTCAATGACCTTCAACAGGAAACTAATTAGTCAAAGAATGCTGATAATTCTTATTGAGCATGTTTTTGTTGGTTACATAAATGACGGTCCCATTTAGAGTGAAATAGACAGTAAAGCAGGGTATGCTTTAGGGTGTGCAACCTTGCGATTAAAAGGTCTAGTAACAGTGTTGTCTAGTCTGGGAGTCGTTGTGTTTTTGTCTTAAAACTTGAACCCTTTCACAGTGAGTTTTCAAGTTAATTGTAACCTTTTCGGTCACCTAAAATGTCTTATTCAGCGTTCGGTTGTACTTAGCGCCAACCTCTCGTGTCAGCTCTGTTGCAACAGCCAAAAAACCAAGATGGCGAAAACCGTAGCCCACAAACCAATGGATGAGGTTACAGTGACTGCTTCCACTTCTTATGTACGCTCTATGACTAGTAGAGATAAGTAATAGACGAGTGAAAAGTTTATTAAGGCCCAGGTATGTAAAGAACAAACTTCTTCTCCTGTGCTCATTTTTGCTATGCTGTGTGCTGCGTGCTTCAACATGTGCTCTGGCTCTGAAGTGGAAATGATGATTAAAGAAGACATCAGTTGAGACCACAGCGGCCTGCTATAGAACATTACAGAACAGTCATGGGCTGTATTGGCAGCAGACTCAGATTAGTCAGAGTTCTGAAAACACAGACAATCCAACTGAACACATTACAAGTCTGCGGAAACAAAGTTGAACTGGGTCAATCCAGTCAACTGAAGCCGAATGAAGGTCTTGCCCTTCTGATTAGTCTGTTGTTTGTTTGCGTGTCGCTTCGTACGTGGCAGAGGGTCGGCCCTCGGGGCAGATAGCCCGAGTGACTTCTGGAGAAACAAAAAAGGGGCCGGGGTGCGCACTGCTGGAGAACACTCTGCAGCTGCTCTCTGCGCACGTCCTGACTCCTTCACGCCCAGATTTCTCATCCTTCGCTTCTTCTGCTTCCTTGAATTCGTCTTTATTCTCCCTCTTTTGCACACACACACACACACACACACACACACACACACACACACTGTCCCTCCGTGCTCCCCAGTGCCCACGGCCTCATCAGTATTCCACTAAAGGACCAGGAGTCAACCCGTCCTGGTAAATGCTACCCTGACAAGCAGAACAGCAAATATTTACACCCACAAGGATCGCAGAGCACACTCCCTCCCCTCCTGCTCCCTTTCCCTCTGTCTATCTCCCTTTCCCTCTTTGCTCCTCTCCTCTCTTATCCTTCTTTCTGCCCCCCCGTCTTTCCCAAAAGAGACGTGGTTGACAGTGTTAGAGGCAGTGAGAAGGGGTCGGGGCGTAGCCTGCACAGAAGCTCCATTCAGGCTTTTAGCCCACAGCCTCTCCAATCGAGTCACAGCGGGCTGCTAAAAGAGACAAATCCCTCTCTAAGGTCTTTTCCTCCTCCTTGCTCCAGCCTCACACGGAGGCTGACCCATCTATCTGTCGGTAGCACATTTGAATTCTATATGCATGCAAAGTATGTGGCCACACACGTGCTATATGTGGATGTACTTGAGGCCTCAGTGTCAGGATCCCTGTCAGACCAGACACCTCCCATGGCCACGCAGCTGCAGCCACTCCAGCCGATTACCTCCTGCAGGCTGACACACCAGACTCAGGTCCCACTAACGCTTCCCCTGGCACTATATAAACTCTGGTCCTGCAGTCTGGGGTTGTCAGGTCGTACCGTCTTTCACCCGCTTCAACCCCGTTGCATCTTCGGCCTCGAGCGCCTGCCTCTGGTGTCCGTCGGTCCGGGAATCCCCCGTGCCCTCCTTTGTGTTTACGGACAACTCACCACCGCTCTGCCCTCCGTTGTGTTAACGGACTACTCACGCCGTCAAGCTGCCAGCTCTCCGGTGTCGAGCCACGAGACTCACACTGTCGATCTGCCTACCCTCTGGTGTCGGACCACGGGACATCACGCCGTCAAGCTGCCAGCCCTCCGGTGTCGAGCCACGAGACTCGCACTGTCGATCTGCCTACTCTCTGGTGTCGGACCACGGGCTCCACACCCTCCTGTCATCTGTACTCTGGCTAAATAAAGTCTGTTTCACCGTACTGTCTCCTGTGGTCTTGCGTTTTGTGTCCTACCCGTGAACTCCCGTGACACTCAGACCAGGCCACATGTTGCCCAAGTGAGGACTAATCTGCTGTCACTTAGTTTGGACTTCAAAGCAGACTTTGATTGGAATTACCTGACTTGATCAGTACAATTCAACATCAGACAGGCCTTGTGTGGCCATGACCCACAAACACACGCATTGTATTTAACTATTAGGTCTATGAACCAGAGTGTGGCTGAATTAATTTTTCTCCTTTTTGTTCAGCTTGATCTTCATTGCAGCTGTGACTCAGTGTAGCTCATATTAGTGAGTTCCAGATTTCTGCTCATACTTCATAATCTAGTATCATTCACTTATCTTGCAAAACATTGAGGATTATTAGCAATGCCTTTTGCCAAGCATTATGATAATAGTGCATTGTTCATGGCCTCCACCAAGTAATGGCTGCAGTGATTCATTTATTACAGATTGCGTCATAGACCAAGCAGGCTGTCTGACACTGTTCAATGATCACATCCTGCTGTAGAAGCCTTTAACAATGTGCACTACAGTATTATAAGACAGCATAAGTAACGCATAGCATGGCTATGTTGAGTGAGCCCCAGTTTCTGCCTCTAATGTATCACCATCACATTCAAGTCACAGAGCATCGGACTTTCAGAAAAACAAATATCAAGCAAAGTTTGAAAAAAGTCTAACGACACTCACTGGGGCTGAATCCTCAAAGACTCTTTTTCAACCTGTTCCTTAAGTTACGATTGTATTTCCTCATCCAGACAGCCAGAGATGACATGTGTCTTTGCTCTTTTTGTAAAACACGAGCAAAATATAAATTGGAACAGAAGCATGAAAGGATACCGTTGGTATTGTTCACCCTGGACCCCGTTCTTAACCAAAACAAAAACGTAAATCGTTTTTCTTTACCTTTCGCTTTCTGTTTGTTATTGTGTCATCAGACAACTGTGGAAACATGAATACATAAATGAGATGAATAACAAACAGACGAGATCAAGCGATGAGGACGAAGGTTGTCTTTCTCTGTTCGGTCCTCTCCATCATGCTGTCAGACACTTATAAGAACAACAGCAGCCTGTCGGTGGCAAAAACCAGCGCTTTTAGTGAAAGTAGCTCGTTGCTGAGGAGTTTCCTCGCAGCCTGTTTAGCTGCTGGCGTCGACAGCGTTCTCGTTCAACACTGGACCAATTTCAAAATTGACATAAAAACACAAGACAATAGCTGGAAACACCAAAGTTTCCCTTTTATATTTAAAACTGCTGATAATAATTTTGATTTACAAACTGAGAAGAGATTGCGACTTCAGGAACGGGTTAAAAATCGTTTTTTTAAACCCGATTTTTATTTTTTGAAGCCAGACGGTTGCAGGTTACTTTAAATAAACAACATTTTTTATAGTCCTGCTGTGCTGTTGATCATCTCAGGAAAATGTGCACATACCACCTAAAACATTCTTTTTATTATGAACCCAACATCTCATCTGTGTTCAATTAGCTCCATCGCAAATAAAATGCAAGAATGTGGAGTCAGCGATGTAAAAACACCATTAAAACTGCTGAATCTCTGACACCTCAAAGACCTCATTCTGCATCTGAGGACTTGAGACTGAACCCAAAAGTCTTAATGTGATGAGTGAAACTTCAATCTATGTGCATTTACTTAATATATGTACACACGGATGCACTATCTTGAGACAGTATACACAGTACACACTACCATACACACTTAAAAACTTGCAACGACACCCACACACATAAGGTACTTTGTTTGGAAGCAACACATTCACATGCATACACATACACATCAACAGCATCACTCTTGAGTTGCTTGCATAAACACTCACACACATACAAAACTACACACAAGCACACACACACACGTAGACATTTACATACGTTTTCTCTATTTCCTGCCTTTTGACCTCTGGCCTCTCAGCTATCTTAAAGTGTTGTTACGTGTAAATGTTTAGGACCGGGGTTTGCTTGTTTGCCTTTAGGAAATATCCCAGCACGCAAACCCTCTCGGCTGATACGAGGCGATCGCTGTTGTGTTGCCTCCCAGATTTACTCTACAACAGCAAGTGAAGCTGCACTCGAATACGCTGTCAGTCAGTTTACCCGACGACTTGTGAAACTTCCCGGAGTAGAACGTGAATAGAATATGAATCGGCAGCCTGGCTGACTACCAACAAAAAGTACAGCAGATCCGATCACAGCGTGTATCGATACACGTTCCTTCATGCTGTGCTCGGTATGTTTTACATGATCCTGTCTCGTGTGGGGGAAAGTCATCTTAATGTTTATTGATGTCATTAAGATGAGCATAAAGATGTCATCTTGATGTTTGTGCTATTGTAGGTGTCGTGTTAGTTGTTTTATCTTTTGTTTCATGGTAGGATGCCTTCTTTATGAGATACACGGGGCTTTCTGTCACATGAACACAAATTGGCCTTTGTTCCAAATCAGAATATCAAATTCGTCAGTTTTATTCACTTTGTGTCAGGGTTTCATTGCTGTGCAAATAAACTAAAGGAAAGCTAAACTGCTCCTCAGATGCTACTGAAAACAAGCTGTTGAAACCCCGTACTGAGGGACACGAGGCCTAAATGTTCCATTTGGCTATTAAATATAAAACATAGCGTGGTTTCCCTTTTCACTTTAACTACACACTGTATGTTAACATACATTTCCACTCATAATAAACCGGCCTGAAGGGACAGCTTTCAATGCTTTGACCCATGCAGCCTCATTATCTCTGGGATAATCATTTGTTTACAGAATGAATAGCGTCACCCCGGAGTCCCCAGCTGCAATTAATTGTTATCTATTATCAAGACATGTGATCCCAGACAGAGACGATTCATCGACACAAAAGCTCTTCATGTACAGTAAGTTGTGGTTTCTCATGGACATGGGTGTGTCGGGCTTTTGAGAGCCAAAGCAAACTGAAGTGCACCTGTCGATGTCGCTGCAGGTGCGTGATGATGCCGTGATGAGCGAATAGGTGAATGTGTTCCTGAGACTAACCTGCAGCTGTGATCATTCGGGTTTCCCTGCAGCGAGGCGGCAGCCCTGGCCAGGCCCAGCCGCGAGAAGGAGTGGAAGTACGTGAGCTGCGTGTCCGACAGGCTGGCAACGCCATCTGGCTCGTCGTACATGTTCTCCCAGTACGAGTTTAGGCTCTGCGTTCCCTGGGGAAAGGATCCAAACAGGTAGGCGTCCAGCTGGTTCACTATCTCCTGGTTCACGCTGGCTTCAAACTTCCTGGCAAAGAAGGTGGGCCGCACCGTTTGCTGCAAGGGTAGAGGGAGGGAGGGAGGGAGGGAGGGGAACATAACAGCAAAGCAGGGAGGGAAGAGATAAAGAAGGGAAAAAAAGGAGAAGATTAGGAAATGGTGGTGTGCCAGGATGGCAGGGAAGTGAATATGTGTTGGCAGAAAGAAAGGTAGAGGTAGAAGGTAGTGGATGAAATGGAGATACATCTTTCACATATATGGATATGTGACTTAAATATTACATAAATTAAATCAGAATGACCCTCTCCTCAGTCTGTTTTTTTCAATCTTTTGCAGAACAAATGGTCTGCATGAATAACATCTTGTGTTCTCTCTGTCAGTGGTCCCCACAAAGGGTTACATGACACATTTATAAGACTTGACACAGCTCCCTCTGGAGCCACAAAAGGTTTTATACATTTACTTTTTCCGCATAATAATTTAGTTTGTACCTTCCAAGACCCGTAAACTGTAATATTGGTCAGTTCACCTTTAAGAAGAGAGGAAAGCCTGTCTTACATGTCCTTGGAGGCAGAATGACGTAACGACAGAAGCACCAGTACTGCCTCTTTCCCTTTTCTGTATCCATCCATTCATCACCTCTTCTCTCAACAGTTCCTTTTATTTGTGGGTCCTGTCTGGCCTCCCACACTCCACCCGTGTCTTTCTCACCCTCTCAGCCACACTGTTGCTTATGAGGTTGATTGTGCATTATGCAATGTGCCGCCTACACAGCTTGTCCTTTTCACAAAGACATCTCTTCAGTCCCAGACACAAAACTATTTGCCGACACTGTTAGCCAGCACCAAACACCTCGGTGCTACCTGCTAAAACAAAGCCGATCTAATCACTGTACACTGTTTCTCATGCCGGAGCGATGACTGCGGTACACTGGACCAGATGATGCATTAACCCTCTGTGATCTGCCACGGATATCAAATGAAACAGGAAGGGAGGGAGGCTTTAGCCCTCAGTGCAGTCAGATGAAAGTACCAACCTGTCACAGCCTTTCTTTCTGACACCTCACTCTGAAACACATTACTAAACAATGCTGCTCTGAGACAAAAGGCACATCAACACTCTCCTTCTCCAGAACAACCCCTCCACTGGTGAGCACTTCAAAATCACTATGCCGGGGAACTCTACAGGTCTACCTTGAATTATTCTCCTCATCTGCAAAGCAAAGGGAAGCCGACTTAACTTGTCTGCATGTTCCCCAGTGTTAAGGTTCAAAGGTAAACTCGGATCGTGTGCTCAATGGGATGTTGAGTCCTATTAATACCGGGGCCTGGCTGGCTTTTGGAAGGGCTGCTTTGTTCCCAAGGTTGGACTTCACTGATACCGGGGTGCCAACCAGACCCAGCGGCAGTGCCAAGGACCTGGGGTAATGCGCTGGCACTGGACTGCCAGAGACTGAGGCGAGACAGACGGCAGACGGGTCTGGCAAAGAGACGACTGAGGTCAGCTTTGACTGGTGGGTGAAGGACAGGAGAGAACAAGTGAGTCAAAGCACTTAACGGATGAGACTCAAAGAGTGTTTTTCAGCTTTTACTTTTTAGGAGCACATTAAAAGTCAAACAGTGGTACTGACTTCCTCTGGGGTCCTGGAGTCACTGCCACTCATTCACTTTAACTAAGTCTCCTCTCCCCCTCATACTCACACAAAGAGGATCTAATTACTGTTCATCTCTTTTCCCTCTCACGGTCATAATAATCAAGACATCATTTTGCACACATTGATTGTGAAAGCTGTGGGAACGGGCTGGATGCTGAGGGCGGGAGCACAAACCTGGAGGCCAGATCATTTCAAGATTGACTGCTAATGATTTCCCACGAACATGATTTTCATTAAAATTTGTTTTATTTCTGTCGGTTTATCTGATCTCTCTGATTGACATTAGCTGGAAGATATGGCTTTCTATCTGAATCAAGCCCAGGGTCAGTAGTTATCAAACTTTGTATAAAAATTATATATATTAAGACGTGCGTTCCTTTCCTTCCTTCACATACCTCCGTTGCTGTCCACTCGTCCTTGGTTGGATGGTTTCCCTGCAGCTATTTCTGTGTGATGACTTTCTTGCTAATATTTTAAAGAGATATTCAACCTGTGCTACAAGATTATCAGGGACTTTGCCCCGAGTATTATGCAACGAAGAAGCAATTAAATTCGATTCTAAACATGAAAATGAATGTGGAAATTGCCAGCAGTACCCTCAGCATTCGTCTGTCCCTCCAGACCCATCTGTATACCTTTCTGGCTTCTTGGTTTTCTCTACATGAGGTGGTATTATTACCTGGAAGCGGTGGAAGTCTGCAGGCTTGAAGTCATTCGGGGAGCATCCACACCAGTCGACGATGTGCTTGTACTGGCACTTGCACCCCAGTTTGCGGTTCCAGTTGGTGATGCGCAGGTTGTTGTCCACCATGCTCTCACAGTAGGCGCTGTTCTCCAGCACCGTGTGGAAGAACGACTGGGTGTTGAGAAATAGGAGAGGCCGACAGAGGGAGAGAGCGGAGAGACAGAGACAGAAAGACCAAGTTAGAAAATCATATACCTGCTATTTTTAACAACAGTAAGAGACTGGAGACTCACAGTAACTCATGATAAACATCCAATTTCCCAACAGAGACCAATTCTCATCAAATCCTGCATCTTGCCTTCACTTTATGAGTTCATAGCCGAACTCACTTGTCAGTCAAAGGTTAAGAAAGTGTGAAAGCGCTGTGTGTGTGTGTGTGTGTGTGTGCGTGTGCATGTGTGTGTTTGTGTGTGTGTGTGTGTTACCTCGGCTGGCAGCAGAGTGTATGCGTAGAAACGCTTCATGTTGATGACCAGGTCGTCCTTGGAGTTGATGACGTAGTCGATGAACATGCGGTTGAGAAGGAACCAGTCGGACCCGCCGTCCACCGAGATGCCTTCTGGGATTTTACGGTCACCCAGCCTCCACATGTGGGTGTCGCACTCAAAGAACAGACGGTCGAGGCCCTGCTTACGGATAAACCTGGTGAGCACACAGAAACATATGGTTACAGCACGGAATACTCTAATATAATTAAATATAAAAAACTGTGAGGGACAATTATTTCTGAGACGTGCAGGTGAGAATTAGACTTTAAAAACACAATTTACATAAAAAGAAGCAGTCTGTGGGTCTCGTTTTATCTTTAGAGGGACGCTTGCATATAATCAGCAGCTCATTTGTATTTTTTCCCAATTTTTGTCTTTGCTTTCTATAAACAGAAGATTTTGGAGCTGTGCCTGTCCTTGTTGACTTCAATGAACGTTGTCCTCTTTCAGTAAGAAACAAACATTTGAGTGCTTGTAATAAAATCGGGATCTGCTCCTTCTAAATGCTTTGCTTTTGTATTGTGTGTTATGAATAAAGTTGCTTTAAAAACAGAATCTGGAGCCTAATGTAAGAACTCATGACGTTTTCTATCAAGGTCAAGGAAAACTAAAAGTACTCACTAAAAATATACTCAGGTAGACTCAACTGCTGACTAAATAGAAAACATATTCATCATTTGAAACATTAATTGTGATTAGTTCAGTATCACAATAGTTTTGTATCCAAACATTTCTGTCCTTAAGCAGAACATGTCTCCGGTCCTCGGCCCTAAATGACAAGAAGAGCGACACCGTGCATACATAACGGATGGTGTTACTCCTGTGAACGTATCGAGTGTTAGATGAAGGGAGTCAGATTCAGGTCGAGCAGGTCGGCCTGTTCCCTCTGTCACCTGAACAACAAACACTGTTGATGTATTGACCGTGTGGCTCACAGGCGCACACGTGCAGATATGCACAGTTGACATTTTAGAAATGCACTCGTGCATTTTTCAATGAGTTTCATTTTTTTTCAATTCGTTTCAGCCGTCCACACATATGCATGTAGCGGATGGTGGATTACCGAGATCCTTATTGTTGTTAAAAACTGAATTAAATCAGGAACAAAACAGCTTCACTCTCATCAAACAGCACTGAATAAAATACTGCGCCGCCAATAGAAAAAAGGCACCGTTGAGTCACGCTGACTCATGCATCCATGCTGGCGGATTCTTGTTAAATTATTTTCCTGTGTTTCGGGGGTATTTCCTCCCACTGTGTCGGGCGATGGATGTGTTTTGGCGGGGGTGTGATGAGGCAGAAAGTAGAGGGCAGCAGGGTAGAGGCAGCAGGAAAAGGGCATTCTGGCGGCGACCTCGCCAGCTCACCCCACCGAGGAGGTTAATTAACGGAGCCACAGATGGGAGCTAATTGTATTATGATTCAGTGACCACGCCGTGCTGGCAGGAGTGCGCTGTGTGTGTGAGTAAGAGAGACAAGCACAGAGAGTTAGAGAAAGGTTGGAGTGTTTAATATGAAGTTAGTAAAAGGTGCATATCACCTGGCGTTGTCCCTGCCGTGGGACTTGATGAAGTTCATGTCTCTGTATTTGGACAGGAAGGCCACCAGCTGGTTGTTGGTCCTGAAATGGAAGAAGATGGCTTTCTTTCGAGAGGGAAACATATGGAGAGAGCTAGCTGGAACATTGATTCTGCAGTACAGTACATGTTAAAAGTACAATGTAAGCTTTGGAGGGAAATTATGCAAATGAATCCATCTGTTACTGGCTGCTATAAAAACAGACAGTGATATAAGAAATACATTTTTCAAGTTCTAATCCCGTGTCCCTGTGTTTGCTCTTGTTGAATGCTAAATATATGTCAAATTATATCAAAATCCCTCTTTCATCTTTCTGTAAAACGTTAAACTACTTTTAATGACGAGAACTTTAGAGCGTTTACAAAATCTATCCAATCAAGTGCGATCTGGGTTTACGAGCTAATCTCGCCCATCATGTAACACGACACTTGACAATTGGTTGGTGGCGTGTCGCTAACAGAGCGATATCGTGGATCAGAGGCGTGTGTTTCAATCTCTTCAAAAGATTCATCTCACTGTGACCTTTAGGTCCCAGAAAATACATCTTTCAATTAGCTCCTGACCGTGAGTGATGGGATCCGACACAAAGACACCATTTTCTTCCAAAGTTCAAACTGTTTTTGGTTATTTCAAATAGGAAAGTTCTGTAATTGTGTTCTTCACAGTATCTTTTCTCACCGGTTAGAGGCGAGTGGAGCTCAGAAGGCAAATGTAATGTCACATACTTCCCTGCACCAATCAGGATTAAGCAACACCTGAATCAACATGTAATGACAGAGTCCTGATAAAACAGTTAAGCTGAGCCTTTGAGTGTTAAACTCTTGATATAGAATAACTAAGGATTGTTCCAAACTTTGTCATAAACATTGAAGGATCCTCCCTATACATGTTTTAAGACATATACTCTGTTTGGAATATAACTTCTGTCTGATATGTTTTTTCCGCAAACAAAGTTCAATTAAATATTTAAGACTCTTAAGACTACATTCATTCCCTGCACGGGAGCCCAGTAAATCTGCTCATGTTGTATTTGATCTGGCATATGCGTCTGGTCCACTTTGGACATTTTTCCAGCAACTTGAGATCTGACGGGCCAATCACAACTGTTATCCAGTATGGGGCATGTGTGAGGCGTTGACTAAAGAGAAACGTCGTTGACGGCTACAGCTGGTGTGGAAGCCGCTATCGCGTGGCCTGACATCACCAGAACAAATCATAATGCATATTTGCTAAAGCAAATAACACGATGAGATTTGTCTGGTTCCCAGGTAAAGTAAAAACACAGCAACACTTGTTTACTGACATATTGATGCTACGCCATCTCTGAGCTCATCTCTTCACGCTGAAGTCTGTTCACAGTTCCCCGCCGCTCAGCTCTACGTCACATGTTTCGTTGCTCTAGTTGGTTGTAGGTCTACCCAACTGCATCCAGAGGCCTTTTGGTCTTTGCTAAGTGAGAGGTTCCAGACTAATTTACTCCGTCTCCCTCATTGAAATATCCAAATGCTTTTAGTTTCAAAAGATAACTATCTGACACAAGATGTCACAGAAACGTCTATTCTGAGCCTTCGATTTCCCACATCACACTTGTGTGAGTTGTGAAATGTAAATAATGTAAAAACAAACTCCTGCATACATCATTCTGCACCGTGAATCTCAAACGACCAAGTGAAATAACAATAAGCAGAACACATGTATGAGTTGAGGGGGACTTCACTGTTATTGAGAAATACTTCACATTTGGGGCTTTAAGTCACATTTAAAGAGCTCGGCTGCTCTTCGTGTCGGCCCCTCAGTCCTTTCACGCCGTTCAAACTATTAAGGATTATACAAAAGATTGTGCTGTCCATGATTTGATGAATGCTCTTACATTATAGAGCAGTCAACTCCCTCATACACGGGCCAGACAGGCTAAAAGCTTTGCTCTGCAGGCTACGCCCCAGTCCATGGCTCTAACATCTCATCTGTGGTGGAGCTTTTCATGATGGCTTGGCTTGCCTTTCTAAAAGAGCTGCGAGGCCCTGGTGAAAAGCTCAAGGATCATTGGGGGGAGGGACAAGCGCATATTAATGTCATTTTCTCTTCAAGGAGCAATTTCACAGCCTGGGGGGCTTATCTTAGGAGGTCCTGAGCCATAAAGCCTAACTGATGATGTGCTACACAGACACATGCAGTCCTCTCTGTCTCTACTTCCCACACACACACACACACACACACACACACACACACACGCACACACACACACACACACACACACACACACACACGCACACACACACACACACACACACACACACACACACACACACACACACGCACGCACACACACACGCACACACACACACACACACACACACACACACACGCACACACACACACACACACACACACACACACACACACACACACGCACATCTAGTATGCACACAGACAATGCGGAATACATGCACAGAGACACACAAATGCTTGTAGGCACGCAGCCCCGCACACACACACACACACACACACACACACACACAGAGAGCAAGGGGAATTCATGTCAAGCTCCAGATTTGCCACCTGAGTGGTCACCTCGTCCACTGGGTCTAGTTTGCTTACTGTCAGCCCTGTGGCTGCTCTGTCTCACAGTGGTATTCACACGCACACATTACTGTAACACACACACGCACACACACACACACACACACACACAATAAACCGCTGTGAGGTACTGACAAATGTGACCATTTTCAATGTCGTAGCCATTTAAACTTCATCATTATGTCACTGTTTCACTTCCATAGTCTTACTGTTAAATCAATAATGTGCCTTTTAATAACACAGACTTTAAGTACATAATTCCAGGAGGGAACTCCAGGTTATGAACGCACACTGACACCACTCAGACAGGAGAGAGAGGAATCATACATTCACCACCTTCGTCCTGTAAAAGACGTCAAAAAGTTTGGCAACTTAATTTTACAATCTCGTTAGTTTTTCAACACGTTTTTATGTCATTTTTATGACATTTTTCAAACACATTTTCAAGCACGTTGGCTTAGTTCCAATGGGTAATAAATGGCACAACAGGAAATTACACCTATCCCTTATGGAACAATGCTAAAATATGAGATACAACTTTTTATTCACAGAGACAGGACAAAGTGAAAGAGATGAGACGATATGATGCCTGCAGCCAGCCATCGGACAAAGCTCAGACTCCTTAAAAGCAGCTATAAAGTCTATAAAGAGGTAAAAGGAAGGAGGCTGTGTAGATAAAAGCTAGGAAAGAGGGTTGTACTTTGACAGAGCAAGCATGTAACTCATCCTCTGGCCTCTGGACACACACACAGACACACACACACACACACACACACACACACACACACACACACACACAGAGCATATCTCCCCCTGGACTAAGCCCCTCTGCTGGTGTGAGGGGCTCTGGGTTTGCCTTTCAGAGCTATCCATGCGTGGCAGGACAGACATTATCAGGGAATTAGTGGGGAAATAATGCTTGTCTCTAATCCCACTGATAACAACAGCAGTAGTCAGGACAGTGTAGTCAGGACAGTGTAGTCAGGACAGTGTAGTCAGGACAGTGTAGTCAGGACAGTGTAGTCAGGACAGCGGGGCAGGGAAGCCGCAGTATGGTCATCAAGGCAAAACGAGTGCAATTTGGAATGTCTGAGACCAAAAATACTGGACTTAAAGCTACATTAAGAACAGACTAGTGCAGATTCACAACATGTACGTATTTTGAGTGGAGTAGAAGTCAGCTGAATCACGGAGTGAAGTGGTCGTGAATGGCAGCTTTTGCATGGAAAGGTGTGGTGAGGGAGCAGCGGTTATACGACCATCCGACACGCAGTTCTGATGAAGCACGCTGGCAGCTTAACACATGGTTGCATTCGCAGACATCTGCTTATACCAACATGTTTTTATGCGCCGTAGTGTGCTACAGTAAGTCCATGATGATAATGTAATGCTGAGGTGTTTATTGCTGAGGGAGAATGTCTCTCTTTCCGGCCAATTCCTTTTCCAAAGAAATCAGAGAGGATTATCAGCGACAAAACAGCTGAACGGGTTTCAGTTTGTTGCTCGAGGACACTCGAGCAGCACGGATGCTCCCTCTCACGGGGGTCTGAGCCCAGGCCTGCCACTTAAAAAGGACCACATTTGCAAGTTCAACTTAGTAAATATGCAGGGAGCAGACTTTGTAAAATGCAAGCTGTGGTCACAAATGCACTTGCTAAGCAGAGATACAAGATTGCCATTTACATATTTCCATATTGCATGGATCCAAAACATGCAGTTCCCTCTTGTTCCCCTTCCCTAGCTGCTTATTCTCGCTCCCTCGCCACTCCCTGTCATCTCTGCCTCTCGGCTCCCTCTCTCGCTCCATCAATCGTTTCGTTTCCCAACAGATGGGGCTTAAAACCTCCACTGTCAGCCCTTTTCTCAACAACATCACCCTCATGCAAATGAGGAGGCAAGAGACAGGAGGAAAACTCAGTGCATGCACTCGTAAATACCTTTAATCATGCTGTGACAGACATACAGACAGGATAAATATGCACACATGTACACAGGCAGGTGCTGAGATACACTGAACTATGCAGACATAAACTCAGGTGTGCACACACTGGTGCAGAAACACAGACACACATACACAGACAGACACAGACGGCGTGTCAGCAGCGTTCGATATGGTGAAAAAACAAGCAAACACAACAAGATAGAGTCTATGAACAAAATCCATCTTTGCCCCGGCATCTTAGCTCCAGCTGTGGAGACATCAGATCCCGCTTCTTTTTACCCAGTGGCCATTACAGCTTATCTAAATTCAACTGGTGGACATCTGGCTGCGCAGAAGAGATAACTCTTCCTTAATAGGAGGATTTTAATTGGCTGCTGCAGAGCTACATCAAAAACCCAGCAGACCCTGAACTCCCAGGAGGACTATAAACTCACATAAAAAAAAAAAAAGTACAAGTCACAAAAATTCTCCTGCAGTCGGCTATTTCCATGACTTCATGTCCACGTAGACTTTGTGGCTTTAATTACCTTTTACAGCCTCTTAAAGGGGATGTTTTGGAGCGGAGAGATGCCTTTCGGACTGTACAGTACATAACCGGCGTGGAAAGTCAATAGGTATTGACCCTGGGCAAACAAATTGCGATCAGTTCACCATGTAACCCATTCAATGGAGTACAAGCCAGGAAGCAGGGAATAGAAGATGTGAACGAATAGTGTTTGAGAAAAGCAGAGGTTCTACTTCATCGATCTGTTTGGTTTGGAGTGACTCTTTATTTAAAGCTCACAGTTAACCGCAGCAGCCCAGACCAGCGTGTATTTAATTTCCTCCATATTGGCTGAGAGCGGTCTGCTATTGTTGAGCACGCCCGGCGACTGCCTTTGTCACCTTTATTTCTGCAGACGGTTGCACCTTCACCCCACTTTATTTCCTTCCAGGACAATTCTTAAAGAGATGACCTGCCTCCCCCTCAGGTCTCCCCTATTGCCCGTCACTGAACCCGCCTTCCTGTTCGATGAGTCTTTGTTACCTGATGGGGTAGTCGGCAGCACTGAGGTTGATGAAGAAATCCCAGCTCCAGTCCCTCATGGCCAGCAGGTCAGCCATGCTGCGAAGATACATGGTCAGCAGACTGGCCCCACCCCAGATGGTGGCCATGCGCCAGGGTGTCACCCTCACATTTGAATACTGGGCAGCCAAGGAGTGCACCTGTCTGTGCAGGTAGTTAGAGCGCTGGAACAAAGGAAATGATCACACACTGATTACTATTGTGTCTGATACCAAGCAATTATATTGTACAAGTATTGAAAAAAGGAGAAGCTCGTATTATCATACCAATCTTTCATTGATGAAACAAAGGATTGAAGGTGCATGGTGTTTGTAGGCTCTCTGCGGCTCACCTGATCAACATGTATGTAGTAGTAGTGCGAGCTGTGGTAGATGGCTTTGAAGAGGCGATGAAACTGGCGAGAGGCTCGTCCATGGACCACCAAGACAAACGCTATTCTGACTGGTTTAGATGGAAAGCTCTCAGCAGAGTCCTCGTCCCACTGGACATTAGCGTTGGCTTTACCTGTGAAGTATGAAGACAACAGTTTAGCGATGATACCTGTGGAAACATCTTGCATTTAATTAAGGCGACGCTGCGTGGATTCCTCATCAGTAACATAATCAGAATTTGGTTTGATTATGCCAGGGTGCTGGAAAGGAGGCTCCGACCGCTTGTCGAACCTCAGATTCAAGAGGAGCAGTGCGGATTCCGTCCCGGCCGTGGAACAGTGGACCAGCTCTTTACCCTCGCAAGACTACTGGAGGGGTTCTGGGAGTTTGCCCAACCAGTCTACATGTGCTTTGTGGACTTGGAGAAGGCTTTCGACCGGGTCCCTCGGGGGGTCTTGTGGGGGGTGCTGCGGGAGTATGGGGTGCCGGACCCGCTACAACGGGCGATCCGGTCTCTGTACAACTGCAGTAGGAGCTGTGTCCGCATTCTCGGCAATAAGTCAGACACGTTCCCGGTGGGTGTTGGCCTCCGCCAGGGCTGCCCTTTGTCACCGGTCCTGTTCGTGATTTTCATGGACAGGATATCTAGGCGCAGCCTGGGGGCGGAGAACGTCAGTCTCGGGGGTCTCGGGATCGCTTCTCTGCTATTTGCAGATGATGTGGTCCTGTTAGCCTCCTCGGATCATGACCTCCAGCATTCACTGGGGCGGTTTGCAGCCGAGTGTGAAGCGGCGGGGATGAGAGTTAGCACCTCCAAATCTGAGGCCATGGTTCCCTGCCGGAAACCGGTGGATTGCTCCCTCCAGGTGGGGACGGAGTGCCTACCTCAAGCGAAGGAGTTCAAGTATCTCGGGGTCTTGTTCACGAGTGAGGGTAAGATGGAGCGGGAGATCGACAGACGGATCGGTGCGGCTGCAGCAGTAAAGCAGGCGCTGCACCGGACCGTCTTGGTGAAGAGGGAGCTGAGCCGGAAGGCAAAGCTCTCAATTTACCACTCGGTCTACGTTCCTACCCTCACCTATGGTCACGAACTCTGGGTCGTGACCGAAAGGACAAGGTCGCGGCTACAAGCGGCCGAAATGAGTTTCCTCCGTAGGGTGGCCGGGCTCAGCCTTAGAGATAGGGTAAGGAGCTCGGTCATCAGGAGGGAGCTTGGAGTAGAGCCGCTACTCCTTCGCGTCGAAAGGAGTCAGCTGAGGTGGTTCGGGCATCTAATTAGGATGCCTCCTGGACGCCTCCCACTGGAGGTTTTCCAGGCACGTCCAACTGGGAAGAGACCCCGGGGAAGACCCAGAACACGCTGGAGAGATTACATCTCCCAGCTGGCCTGGGAACGCCTCGGGATCCCCCAGAATGAGCTGGAACATGTTGCCGGTGAGAGGGAGGTCTGGGTCGGCCTGCTTGACCTGCTGCCACCGCGACCCGACCCCGGATAAGCGGTGGAAAATGGATGGATGGATGGTTTGATTGCCAAATCAAATCTGTTATTTATGTGATAATCTATGAGAAATTAGTCAGGATTATGTACAAGTAAAGAAAGCCATGCTACAACTAAGATATTATTGAATATATGAATAAGTGAGAACAAAAAATGCTTCTTCAGCCTCTGCTGTGGAACAAAAAAACAGAACCACAGAACCATTACTCACTCGTACATTTTCTCATGTGATTGAATTGGAACTATGACAATTTCACCCAGACACTGTAACTACTGTCCTCCTTCAGATGGGAATCCAATGAGAGATTCCTCTGGGGCTTTCAGGGTGTAGCACGGTTTGACAATGTGCCATCATTCCTCTTCGGCAGAATTCCCAGAAGATGCCTTGGTTCTCACACAAATGACCAGAATAAGCATCCAGGCAAACACCGCCCTGGCCGCGGCCGGCCAAGCCACTGTCAAATTAAACAATTCCAACAATCTCTGGAGAGTCATTGGCAACCTCACATTGCTCCGTTGTGTGGTTCCGTACCAACCTTAACCGTTCAAAGACAAACACTCGCTCTTCAAACCTGAAGGAAACCTTCCTCGAAGCAGTTCTGCACCATCAAGGCCCAAAACATTATCACAGTTTGTTCTTAAATCTTCGGTTATAACAACACACGTGCACACGCAGCTCATGACACATATTTGTTCACAGAATGTGCCTGATGTAGATTAATGACTATAATGTGGGACTGTAGTTCCCAAGAGCCTGTCTGTGCTGAAGAAGAAGAGGAAGCTGAGGGAATACTGAGATGGGGGCTGTTTCTTCCCCTGAGGTTATGTTTCGTCAGAAATGCCCCTCCCGACTCCTCTCCCCCAGTGGCCCTAAGGTTCCTGTAATCACTCAAAGGTTTAGGGTAAGTGTCCGACATTTCGTCTCTTTTTGAGTAGACGGGGACGGTCCGTCCCGTCCAACAAACTCACTCGTTTAAATTTAAGGGCAGGTGTCCAATATCTAAGGTTGACCACAAGGTTGGGGTTAATGACACGCTCCCCTGGCTCCATTTGGCCCCAATTGGCTGTGGCTTCTGTCAGTCACTTATTACTCTCGCTCTCTCTCTCTCTCTCTCTCTCTGCATGTGTGTGTGTGTGTGACAGCTGAGGGGGGAAATCTACTGTGGGCCATATCAGATTGAACGGTAATTGGTGGCCAGCTAAGAAGGTTCACTGGTTTGCTTTGCACACGGATAATTGGCCAGTCACTTCACAAAGCACTTCGAGAGTGTGTGCTATGCTAGCTGAACTAATGAGCACTGCTGTGTGTGTGTGTGTGTGTGTGAGATAACTTAACCGTCAGTTTTGTCGAGCATGTGTGTTTATCTGTGAATGAGCATCATGTGTAGAATTTTTTTGTAGCAGACTGCACCTTATTTTGAAAGAAAAAAATAGAAGCCCTCCTCATTACTCTTCATCATCAATCTTTTAAACTACCTCTCCCTCATCTGCTATCACCCGACTCTCTTCCTCCATCATCTTACCCAGCCGCCGTCTTGACGGCTCATGTGAGAGGTTAGAACAAGAGCTGAGCTGCAGTATATCCCAAAGGGATCGGACCAAATTGCGTTTGAGAATGTCCTGGGGATTTTAGTTTGCTCCTAAAAAAACATCCACAAAACTAGGCTTGCTGTCGTACAAATCATACTGTATCTATGGGTTTGATTTCTACGAATGCAATAACAAATTTCATTTCCTTTTCCTTTAACCTGTAACGACAGGCCACTCAGGGGCAAAGCAAACACAACCCTGAACACTGACATATTATCACCTGTTCATTTGATGTAGCAAACCTGTTAACAAACGGTTGCCTATCAACACAACCTGCAGACACATGGCGATGAGAGCATTTGGTTCTAGCTAACCTGCTAACAACATGTTAATGAAACTAGCATGTTTTAATCATGCTGCTCAACCCACCAAGTAACAATCACACAAGCGTACTCAGCTCCCTGACCTTAGCAGGCAACCATCACATCACCAGCGAAGACAATCAGCTGCTGAGTGAAACATCCCTCTCTCACATCTCGCTCCACTGGGTTCACCAGCGATCACTAACTCTGTCTGCTGTGTGGTGCTGGGCAGGAAGCATGTGAGCTGATGATTGGGCGAGGCGACTCAATTAACTCAATCATTTATCAACTTTCAATGGAATCCTATCGTTAAGATCGTGAAAACATCACGCTGTACATTACCACTAAGTTCAATGTAACAAACACAATACCCCAGTGTGGTTAAATCTAATTATTGTCTTAATCTGATTACTCTCCTATTTTGTGATCATGCATGTAAACATAGTCAGTGTAGAGCTGGAAACATTTATTTATTTTTTCCCCATAATATAACTTTCCTGTTCATTTTACACTAAAGTTCTTTATTGAATGAGACAATACTTCTCTAATGACGCACCGATTTGCCTTTTTCAGTGCCGATACGATACCAATTCCTGGACTTTGGGTGTGTGCCGATACCAAGTATCCAAAACCAGTGTTTGATCAATAAACTGCACGCCTCATAGGAGTGACGGGATTATTCTTTTATGTGTAAGAAACATCAGGCTTGGCTTAAACATTGCTTTCTTAACTGTAGAACAAACTATAAAACTAAATATAACAAATAAATACATAGCTATAAATGTACTGAAGGGGTTATTCATAAAACAATGGTAACCGATACCAGAACGGCTTATTGTCACCGACACCTGATCCAGATGTGAGCCGGTATCGGTGCATCTTTATACTTTTCATCTTCAAGTATTTAATTCACACACGAGGATAAAAAATAGTCTTTACCATGAAATTACATAGTCTATCTATGGAATTAAAACATGCTATATCGTGATGAATATGTTGTTATCACTCAAGAGAGTTAACTATATATCGAGATAGAAGGTTTTGTCCGTATCGCGCAGTTCTAGAACAATGAGCCAGAAGAAACTAACTCACAGAGCTGAGGGGAACTTCAGATCTGGGTTTTTGTTTCGGTTTGTCACGATGAGCAGTTGCATTCACATGATTATTTGATTGATCGTTATAACTATATTGATTATAGCAGCTTTAAGCATGATTTATACACACGTCCTGTTCAGTACAAGGCCATTGGATTAAAGCTACACGCTGGAGCAACGCAGCGCAGTTACATTAGTCAAGTTAGCATGTGGAGGAGAAGAGATTGAACATGTTCCTCCTGTATTCAATGATGCTAATGCCGGAGCTATCACAGTAACTTATGTAGCCAGGGCCTCAAGGACAGCATACCCATCAAATCAAATTGGCCAATTGTCTGCTAACAAGGTTAGGACTTGAATCGGGACGGGGAACAGAGGAGGGAAGAGAGAGAGAGATATAACTCATTGAAAGGCAGCAGGCAGGGAGACGCAGAGTCAGAAAGAAAAGTGATTTCATTTAGCTGTCGTGTTGTTACAGCCCAGCCACCAGGGGAAGGCCCTTTTCAATGTCTTTGTCTGCTTTGATCAAACTGTCAGTGTGAGTGTGATGGTGAGTTGCTGTGTGAGATGACAGCAGCTCAGGCACGGACAAACGATGCTCCTCTTCTCGGGGAGGGGAACGTACAAAAGTTACAAAATCCCGGTGCCTCCTCGAGTCCTAAAAACACGAGCGAGGTCCGTGAAGGTATCTGAGTAGAACAGGCAGGATGTATAACGGCTTTCTCCTCCTACCCTGCTGTCCACACCGCAGTCAGTCCACTCCTATGTGTGTAAATGCATCTGTGTGTACGTGCTGTTCATTTCAACACGGCTACTGATGCGTGCTCCCCACCACCGATGGCGGCAGCCACAACAGATTATGTTTCCAGAATCCACGGCCAGACTGCAGATGTCCACAAATTCAAAGAGTTTGTGTGCGTCTGCTTGACAAAAAGAAAGGAGAACTTGTGTTCTGTTGCCAGCTTGACAAAACAAATGAAAATTGGAAACCAATTTAGAGAGAATACAAGCAGCGTCCCCATTTTCTCCAACAATTTACTTCAACAATTATATATCAGCAAAAAACATCATTTCTTGCCTTTGACAAGAATTGCAATTATGAGAACAGGAAATATTTTACCATGTACTAAAGGCTGAACGGTCACACCACTCTGTGTACTTAGCTTTGCGGATATTACGTATTACTTTTCTGTTTTTTTGCAATGAAAAAGAAAGCGTGTAGAGCAGAGTAGTAAATAACGTCAAAACAACAATAACATGTCAAACAATACGAGGTAAGCCCAATAATAATAGCTGTCAGCATTTTTTGCATGAGGTTTTTCTTCGCATCTTGTACTTTAGTAAGGCCCCTAGAATAATCAACTCAACCAAACACGTCTTTTAGCTTATTGATCTCCTGATTTTGAATCTATTTGTTTCTTAAAAGTGGTGAGAGTCTGTCTCACATATTGGAACTGTTTTTACATAAATGCTGCATTTGCAGGAATTATTTATCCTCATATATCTTACGGTAATATGAGTGCATACCTACATACATACAATACATGCATCATACATACATGAACACACCCTCTAAACCAGAGTTTGTGTCTTTTCTCCAAAAGTTGATGTCGCGTAGTTCTGTGCACCAATCAGAGCTTAGCAACAGTCGAAGAAAAGTGTGACGACAGTTGTGGGGTTATTTGCTTCTGTCACCAGCACCGTCCATCAAATCTAGACTAGTTAAGTTTGTGAGTGTTACACTCAATAAATAGTACCAGAGGATGTTTTTACCCCAGACTGTAACACTGATTGTTGGTTATTTAGACATGAAAATGTGATGTTATAGAGAAATACTTTAAGCGGCACCAGATGTACAAATCGTGGTTTTACATAACAGAACCATTTGGACCTCAACATTCAGGTGTCCCTACGATGGGAAGCTTGATAGACATCGACCCGTTCAGTGAGACGTTATTCCTGCACAATACAAAGTGACTGCACTAGTGACTGAAATCAACTAATCAATCTAATTAATTACAATGATGGACTTACCCTCGAGGGGGCAGTAGCGAGTGACCGTCTCAGGCATTAATTGCCCTTCCTTGTGTCTGCAGTACACCTCAGCAATCTGTTGCCGGCACTCTTTGCTCTTGGCTCTGGAAAGAGCTGAAATGGCTTCCTTCCCACTGATCTCGCACTTTGGTGGATCGTCGTAGGTCACCGCCAGCGGCGCTGCAGTCGCTTGCCTCCTGTGCGGGTGCTGATGTCGGTGCTGGGACTGGGCCTGCTGGGCCTGTGGGGCACTGTAGTGTTGCCGAGACCCTCCCGCTCCGCCTTGACCACCTGGGTAGGAGGCGTTGTTGCCGACCGCCAGAGGCTGGTGGCCTACAGGCAACACTTCGTTTGAGCCGCGGCCCAGACTCGGGGAGTTGTCCCTCCAGGTCTGCTGCTGGGCGTGGGCTTTCTCCTGCAGATGCTCCCGCTGCTGCTTGCTGCTGGTGGCGCCTACAGACTGTCGGTGTGGCTGTGAGCGTGCGCCAAAGTTACTATTGTCAATATTCTCAAAGTCTTTGGGCACAGAGTTCTCGTTATTGCTGTCCACTCTATTTTTCTCCTTTGGCCGATGGGAGTAATATCCGTCCTGGATGAGGAGAGAGGGAACAGGAGGAGAGAGACAAGGGAGGCGCTCGGTAAGTCGTGGGCAGTGAGAACACAAACAAGAAAAAACAACATCTGAATTGAGTGAGCGCGGTGCATATCAAATGTCGGATTAACAATCAATGTGGCATGTATGAGTGGGCAGCGCTGCATTGAACCGTGAGGCATGAAATGAAGTAGCAAGGTACTGAGCGTGAGGACTACAAGGCGCAACCTAACTGGAGGTGAAGCGGGGCCGAGGGCTCCGCCGCTCCGTGCCATCATCAGATTAGCCCCGGTTTCAATTAGATTCTCCCTCAAGTGGGCCCAGCACTCCGTAAACAGATTACCAAGACAGGATAAAGGGTCAGAATATGACTGTGAGTCTGTGTGGGTGTTTGTGTTTATGCGCGTGTGTGCATGCATGTGTACCTTTTTCCTTTTTCAGTGGAGCCACATGAGAATGTGAGGAAAATTGTAGTGGTGTGGCGTGTGACTGGAAAGGCTGCACTTGTCAGTGCCCTGCGTCTGCATATGTGAGATAGTGTGCGAGTGTGTGTGCGTACGTACAATTCCCCTATCTTTCCAGCAGAATAGGCTGAAAGCGAAGGAGGGACACAGGGGAGACCGGAAAGAGGGAAAAGGGTAATGAGTGAAAGTGGGGCGGGTAAGGCGACAGAGCGCTGACACAAGGCACGAGTTCTGCCCCCAGGAAGCGCTGACTTGTTCCAGTGAAATGTGCCGCGATGCATCAAACGGAAAACTAAGAAAGCTGCCTGGCTGCCACGCCGCTGTTGCACACCTAGACCTAGTGTGTTGCTAGACACAAAAGGAAGAGGCGAAGGGGGGGGGGGGGGGGGGGGGGGGGGGGGGGG
>NW_022280061.1:3650749-3653629 GCF_004355925.1 Anarrhichthys ocellatus | reverse complement strand
GGGGGGGGGGGGGGGGGGGGGGGGGGGAGTGAGAGGGGTGGAACGGAACGACAAACGGCAGCCGAGGAAGAGGTAGAGCTCACAACAGGGATCCCCGATGTGTTTCTCCATTTACAAGACACAGAAGAGGAAGGAGAAGGGGGAGGAAGAGCTAAGTGCAATGGGAGTTATGTGCACACGGGAAGCAAGAGAGATGCTATAGTGAGCCGGACGCGGCAGCATGGAAATATCTTTCCACCCCTAAAGCCAGGCCTGTTATCAGCCCATCAACCTTCCTTTTCTGCAAACACTTGTACCGGCACAATTACAAAGGTGGCTGGATGACACACTTTCACACTCAGAGAGACAGGGGGGGGGGGGGGGGATATTATAGAAGTGAAACAAGGAACAAAAAACAGGATGAAAAACAGAGGAGGACACAAAACAATATTGTCATTGTCAGCTCCTTCTAAACTGCTTCCTTGGCAGAGGTACCATTCTCACAGCACCAGGTACCTTTACGTATGCTTCTCCTCTCATCTGATCTCCTCTAGTTTCCTTACCGCTCCTCCTTCTACACTCATCTCCTTCCATGCATCTCTGACTTCTCTCGACTCTTTGCCTTTTCCCCCTCTCCTTCCCTTCACACTTCTCTTCACACATCCCGATTCTGCTGCGCTCCTTTCACCTCTCATCCCTCCTGCTCCGCATCTCGCTCCCCTTCCCTCCTCGTCTGTTCCTCATTTCACGTCTCTCACACCTCCTTTTCTCTTTCTCTGTCTCTCTCCTCTTTATTCTCAACTCCATCCCCGTTACCGCCTGTCATAACCTCTCCCTTCCTATCGTCTCTCTCCGCTTTCTTCACCCTGCCAGTTTAAACAGACCAGGTTGTCTGAATGGCAGAACCTGCTAATCCCGCGTGTAACAACTGCTTAGGCCAGTGATCACCTAAAAAGAAATCCCTACTTGCCGAGTTTCAAAGAGGGGGCTAATCCATGCAGTGTAAGTCACTGGATGTTTGCAGAGGTAAAATGAGTCTGTGTGAATTCATGATTATGTGCGTACAGTGAATGCTTCTTGTGGCTGTTTTCACTTCACTGTGTGTGTGTGTGTGTGTCTGTGTGTGTGTGGGAGGGAGAGAGCAAGTAAGGTAGAGGCAGCATGTGTTTTCCCTAAAGAGACAGATACTCTCACTTTGAGTCCTACTGTGAGAGACACGAGAAGATGAGGGACAAATGTTAAAAACAACAATGCCCAAATGTCCCTCAACCCATCTTGATGGCACATATGTACTTTGCTTACAGCACATCTATACTAAATGTAAGTTGATGAATCACTCTGCATATTCTGGTGTCACTTAAGTCATACAATCCAAAGTATACAAAATATTTACAGAAGTATACTAAGCCCCTTTTTACGCTCATTTGCTCAGCGAGGCTACGTGAGGCTTACTCGAGTTACTTGAACGATATCACTCTCATGTCTGTGCGGTATGTGTGAAGTTGGAGCAAGAAGATGGTTAGCTTAGCTTAACATAAATACTGGAAACGGGGACATCGTTAGCCTGGCTCAGTCCAAAGGAATAGTGACAAAGTCCACCAACCAGCACCTCTGAAGCTCACTAATTAACACAATGTGTCTTAATTGTTCAAACCCTTACAACAACCAAGCGTTAAGTGCCAGAATATTTCTGGGAACCAGCTGTGAGACTGTCAAGCTATGCGATGCTGAGCTACGCTAACGCTATCGTACAGACATGAGAGGGTTATTCAGTGTGGTTTGTAGCACAAAGGCAGTAAAACCGCCTGTGCAAAAGCACACTGCGGGCTTATTAATCTCCTCATGCAACTCTCGGCAAGAAAAGAAATGCACTTATTTCTTAAAATGTCAAACTAATTCTTCAAGCTTCAGGGAAAACAAGCAAGCAGTGGTGCTACATCAAAGGCCGTTTATTGAGTAAGTGAGACGATAGTTTTTATCTTGTACCTAAACTGATAAGGAGTTATGATACATCTGAGTCAGATCAGCAGGTGACATTGATTGATTGATCACATCATATGTGCAGTTATAATCAGAGAAGCACATTGCAATATTGAGAAACATTTTGCAAATAAAGACAAGGCCAATCAGTCACAATCAGGTGCCGATGTGTCTGCTGCCCAACCCTTCAAACCCCAAAGATGTTTAATTCACCATCCTGTATAAGACAGAAAGCAGCACATTGTTCCATTTGAGATGCTGGAAGCAGCAGCTGTTGGTACTTTTGCTTGATAAATGAGCCATCAACTATTAATCAATTGCTACATTTTTACTAGAATGTGATCAACTAAACATTTTAGCGTGACGTTGCTGTGTTGCAAACTACTGTTTTGTTTTGTATGCATCTCAGTTGGCTTTAATTGTTTTCGTTTGTGGAGAAAAAGAATAAAAGCATCACAAAGATGTTGATTCGGTGCAAATGAATTGACACGGATAAGAGTGGAGGTTAGCCCCATGTGGCCCTGTAAATGGAAATGAGTAGTATTTGTAAACTGGCACTGAGGAAATTCCTCTGGACAAACAGTCCTCACACTGTGCTCCCCTCCTCCCTCCTCCTGTGAGCAAAGGACTCCAGTAGCTGTGCTGCTCTTTAATCTCAGGACCCGGGCTCTAAACAGGAAACGCTGGGGCACACAATTAATAGTGGTGCGGCGATTGAAGATAGGAGCCGCGTTGGACAGCAGACGGGGCTGGGACCTGGGGGTGGCTATCGATTGTTACAGGGGATGTGTTTTCTACTCCCTGAGTGTGTCGAGGAGGCCATGCCGGGATTGCCTGGCATGCGGTGTGCTGGTTGTGCAGACTCACACACACGCACACACACACACACACACACACACACACACACACACACACACACAC
>NW_022280061.1:3629409-3650739 GCF_004355925.1 Anarrhichthys ocellatus | reverse complement strand
ACACACACACACACACACACACACACACACACACACACACACACACAAACAGCCCTCCCTGAGCTCTGCTGAGGGGTGAGGAAAAAGCATGGGGGTAAACATTAATACCATCCATCACTGGTAGGTACATTTAGAGAGAGGCCTTTGGGGTTGGGACTTTCAGCAACCCCTCCGGGAATGGTTTAGTCCATTTCTCAATGCAGAGCTGGCCCTTTCCACTTTCCCCCATTTCCTCTGCCACAGGGGGAAATATTTCACCTGTCTTTTTTCTCTCTTTCCCTCTCATCCTTTTCTCTCCAGCCGCCCCAAATCTTCTGTGCAGCAGAGAGAAAAAAACCCACATATCTCTCTCTCAGCACCTGTCCAGCTTCATCCCTCTCCTCCTCCTCCTCCTCCTCCTCCCCTGGCCCACGAATCATCCCTCGCTCTAGGAAGGAAAGCAGTTCATCTGCTCCGCCCCCTCCCCTCCTCCCTAATGCCATCATTTACTGTTGCAGTCCCATGGTAGATGTGAGGGAGAGCAAGGTAGCGGCACATATCAGTTTCACCCCACCAGCTTCCTTTAAAAGGCATCATTCTTTTGGGGCCAAGCTGAGATAATCCACTGCATGTGCCAGCGTACTCTGTCAACACAAGCTGGTGTACAAACAGCCATGCAGACAGCCAACATGTACATATGTAAGTTTATTAAGAAATGCAGTACTTCCTATGCGAGTACAGTAGGCGGGCGTTGAGTCACCCCTGCAGCATGCAGGCGAGCTTCTGCTACGACCTGCCTGCCATGTGGCTAACGAGCTCAGATTAATTACCTGGACTGAATCCCTGCCATACTCTGAGCAAGATGTGGCGTCTGGCATGACACGGGAGACTGATACACTGACAGACTGAGTTCACAGCTGCTCTTGCACCTCAGGACACCTCGCGGAGAAATAAGCCAGGGTAGAGCTGGGACGACCTAAATGCTTAGTGACTTCTAAGAAGTCTTACTTATCGTAGCTTATCAGAGTTTGGGGGCGAGAGCAGCTGCTCTTTTGCGCTTTCTTAGATTCACAGTTTAGGAATCAAACACATACAAAGTACACTGAGCTTCTATCCAGTTCAATGATAAATGCCGTACAGTAAAAGTTTTAAAGGGTCTAAAGGCTGAACACACTGCAAATGAAGAAAACACATGCAAATAGATACAACACGAGCAAATGAGGAAACATCTTCACCAACTTGACGACACACAAAAACATCAACTTGAACATCAACATCAACTTGACATCGGCACACAAAAAGTAGCACACAACACAATGGTCACAGTAGAAAGTGATGCACAAGACTTTCCCACAACTAATGGTGATACGATGGTGGATGTCACTGACGTAGGACTGCCATTGTGAAACTACAACGAAGAAGGACCACAAAAAGCGCAACTAAAACATCGCAGCATGAAATCTATGACGCTGTAGCATGCAGGCTGTATTAACAGCTCCTCGTGGTGTGTGAAGGAGAGGAAGCGGAGCTCCTTCCTTCCTTTTGCTTTCACACTTAACAATCAACACTTCTACTGCTTCCAAACTCACAATTCACTCGTGCAATATCAATGCAACTGTTCAATATCAATATTTCTTTTGTACAATAATGTAGATTCATTCTTGTTATTGAGAAGGAGAATTTAATCATTGACAGTTTGCTATGTTTACTGTTTGTTACATGTAAATGTGATATTAAGTAAATAAATACAGATCAAATGATTCCGGTGTATTGCTAAAGGAGCTAAGAAAGGAAGCATTGAAGCACCTTTCCTTAGCATTTAGAGAATTCAAACAGCTCTCATCATGGCGGCTAATTAGATACTTCTTCACTCAGTTAGGAACCTTCCTAAGCAAAAAATATCTTTTCCACCGCAGCCCTGTTCTTGCCGTGGTTTGTGGCTTATGACGTTATTAAAGTGGGCTTTGTGTTATCGTTTCCGCTGTGTTGTGAGCGTCTTGCGATGCCTTTTCTAAAAGCTTAGCATGTGTTCATTTGCTCGTGTTGCATCTATTTGCATGTGTTTCCTCATGTGGTGGTGCATTGAGCTCTCAGGGACACCGTGCTAATCTGCACCCAACAATACGATTGATCAGGTTGGAAACAGAGAGTAAGAAATACAGAGAGAGGAACGTTTGACTTCATAAGAGGTGTGTGCTTCTAGAGTTTTCTTTGTATTCTCTCTTCTAGTTATGAATATTTCCTGAGTTGCCGCAACCTCTCTCTTTCTTTTTCTCCTTTTCGATCAATTCCTTCAAATCCCTTCTCCCCCAACGGCTAATACTGGAGGAATGCTGGTCACATGTGATGGAAGTGTGTATGTGTGTGTGTGCGCACAAATGCACGATTAGCGGTAGCTCTGAATGAGCAGTCTGGGTTTGGTATGCACAGAAGCCTCTTGTTGTGTGCCCTGCAACAAGCCCCGGAGCCAAAGTGGTGAAAAGGGAGTGTGTGTCTTTGTGCGTGTGTCTGCAAATGTGCTACAAATACCGAGAGGAGACCGACAGCGAGAACCTCTGAAAACTACTTAACGGCTTCACGTAAGGGAAATGAAATTTGGAGAAAGGATGCATTGTCTGAAAAAGAAGCAAAAGTATGAAAAAAATGGCCTCTCCTCTGGGAATCTTCTTAAGCAAACAAATGATTGTAATCGGCTTCTTCTGGTTGAAACCACTGAACAAAGATCAAAGTCTTCCAGAGACAATGATCTGATGGTTGAGACTCACGGGGATTCCAGAGGGCAGAGGTGACTTCACAAGCTGCTGTTGAATTTCCACTTCTTTCGGATATTCTTCTATTATAATTATATGGCTTTGCTGACTTTGCGTGCGTGGATTTCAGCTGGGCAAAGAGACAAAAAAAACAGACCTCTGCCATCCTAACCACAGACACGAGGAAGACAGAAGGAGTTCCTCTTCCTCAAACAAGCAACATTGTTAAACACAGCAAAGCTCAGCATGAAAAGCTCCACACAAAGATACCTTATGAAGAAATGTATTAACTGTGGGGGATTTTCTGAGGAGTTCAAGACCACAGTGGAATTAAAAAATACTTCTGCTTCCCTCGCAGCATGCCTTTTACAGATTAGGCTCAGACCAAAGCATGTTCTCTGATGGCCCGTTCACGTGAACCTGTGTAAATCCAGATCATCTTACCCTGGATTATCTATTCATAATCAATACTGGGCTCGTGGTGAACACCAGATTGCCAGCCTGCTATAGTGCTAATAAGCCTTTTTCACTGCACACATTTTTACACATCACAGTATAATAAGCAGAGGTGTAAATGTTAAAACGTGTGATGGATGAATTCCATTCAGCTGCTACAGTTTCAGGGGCCCTGGCACTGTGCATGCTGGCCCTCGGTGACACTGTCACAGCCTACTGGGTCACTTGATGTCCTTAATGTTGTCAGTAACTCATGGCCACCAATAGTTCACGATCACACATCAGTGTTCTACGCTCTTGACCTTTTACGTTTCTTTCTCTTGTTTTGAGCATCAGAAATCCAGGAATGCAATCGTAATCATCTATTGCACTACAAGTCACTCTGCATGAGAGCATGGGATAAATGCTTGAAATGTAAATGAGTCACTTAATGGGACATCATCTGATCTGCTGTAGAATCTGCTCACTGTTGTGGAAATGAACTGAAGAGAAAAATAAGAAAATACGGTAAATGCGTTGATATCTTCCGGAACTTCCCACCTAAATTGGATTAAGAGGAAACAGAGTTGAGAGGCGACCTCAAATAACCTCACAGATTTATTCTGAGTGTGTATTAACAACAAGGAAACTCACACTGTGAACAATGTTACAGCTGAAATCCCCAAAGCATGTGGCAAAAGTGAAGCCGAGCTGCCTGAGTGTCACAAGGTTCGGTTCGCCTTCTCCACTAAAAAAAAAACGTTACTCGGCATCCCAGAAGCTTACATAGATGGATTACTAGACACACACACACACACACACACACACACACACACCTGCATTTCCAGACTCACTTGTCCTCTCACACACACACACACGCTCGTCCCTTGTGAGACTGGTTTAATGCAAGTCACATTTATCCTGTGTGTGTGTGTGTGTGTGTGTGTGTGAAATAATAAATGATTTCTCTGATGTGGACGCAGCAGAACCAAAAGATTGTATTGAATGTGAGGGTTAGTGCCTCAGTGTGTATGTACAGTAGTGCTGTAGTGAACAAGATCAAATATACAAGTACAATTTGTTCACCCAGATCTTCTACATTCAATACAACATATAGGAGAGCATTTACATCCATGCTAATGCTACTTGGTAGTTCATCCATGTACTGGAGAAATAGAGATGTTTCTATTTAGTGTTTAAACGCTGTGTGTATTATTACGTTGTGTCGTGTAATAGCTAGTTAGGCAGTAAAGACAGAAGAAAGGGCTTTATGTGTATATAAGATGCAACGATGACCCTTGAGCAACACTACAGTTGTCAGTGATGTGGCAACATGATCATGATACCTAAGTGTTATTATCCCTTAAATCTTCAATCTAGTTAAAAACTAATTTCATTGAACTGCAACAGTGGAAAGTTTTTACCATGAAATGTAAACTGAAATCTTCTAATCATGTAAATCCAAAGAAAACAGCACTGATTTGTTCCGTAGATTTAAGGCAATTACATAGAAAATGAACGCATTTCTTTCAAACACTTGTAAACAGAAGTGCATATTTGGTATTTGGCAGGTCTACTGTACATCACAACATTTGTGATAGATTTAAGCAAGTTGGCAATTATTAAAAATAGTCTCCTAAATGTAGTTAAGTGTTAGATTGTCTTTACCGACATTAGAACCCCTGTGAGATGAAGTGGGTTGACCTTTGCGTCTCGCTGTGGTCGTGAGTGCAGACCACCTGAATCCTTTGAGTCTCTGTTTCTGATCAATGTCTGACACAACAGTTCCAGTCTGAGGTTTGCAACTCAATATAGTTCCCACAATATAGTGCTGGAACATTTCTCTCTAACCTCATTACTACTGTAGTCGATGTCCTTTTGTGGAGCACGGTGAAACAATACTCCTTAAAAACCGTCCTCTTTGCTCGTCTTCTACTCTCAAACCCTTCCCCGTCCCCTGCCCTCCTCTGCCTCCCCGCTGGGTGAACCCTGAGAGTTTCCACATGACAACAGGAATCTAAATCATACGGCTTACATACAGTATGTTAGGCCCGTATCTCTTAAGGGCATGAAAGCCATTTAACAAACCATGAGAAGATACTGGCAATTATCCTGCTGTGTCCCTGTCCCCCCTCCTCTCTCGTATACCGGCCTCTTATTTCCCTCCGTGAATAAAGCCCAGAACTTTACATCTCCAGCTCTGAATGAGGCCCATCAGGCCATTTCTGAGCCATATCTCACAAGGGCATGAAAGAGCCTCACTCCCTCATCCCCATCTCTCCTCTCCGCACACCTCCCTGCTCAGTCATGAAATGACACCCCTATTTAATCAATTGTGAATCATGAAATTTTGCACAAGAGACCCCTTTTCTTTGCACTTGACAGTGATTGAACTGCACAGCCGTGCAATTCCATTCACCACGGCGATGAGAAGAAAAGAGAGCAGGGGAGGGGCTGCGCACTGTGCATTGTGTGTGTGTGTGTTTGTGTCTGAGAGATGAAGGTGATTTCCCTTTGACATCATGGGCCCCTGTTCAGTGGCACCGCAACAGAGGGTCCCTTCTGTGCATTGAGGCCACATAGTCAGGCTGCAGAGTGGGATCCTACAGCTGATCTATAGGGCTGCAAAGGAGTGTGTGTGGTGGGGGGGGTATGTGCCACAGACAAAAAGCCCTTCACATAAAGATGTTATAGAGCCCCCTAAAAGACCATGGGTCAAGAATAACAGAGAATGAAGAGTAAAAGCGGGTTTTGAGAGTGAGATTACAAGTGGAGGAGGTGTGGAGCAGATGGAGTAAGTAGAGAAAAAGTATAAAAGTGGATAAGAGGAGGAGAACGAGAGAGAAAGAAAGAGATGGGGGAAGAGACCCCTGACTGGAAAAGCCCCCGTCCCCTCTCTTTGTTCTGCATGAATGGACTGGTGGGAACGACATGTGAATGTGTGATGTAAGGTCTGAGGCGAGCGTGTCAGGGAACATAGCTGAGATTCCAGGCCACTGTGTGACGTAGCGGTGACACGGCGTGACCGCGGTGCAGAGGTCAGAGCGAGTCAGCAGCTCCTTTATGTCACAGCAAGACAGAAAATGACAAGCTGTGGAGTTATGCGAGATCCGTTCGTTCGCTGTGTCGTTCTGTTACAGGATGAGGTGGACGTGTGTGTGCGTTTGAGTACAGCATGCTAATGATGTGCAAATATAGCACAGCGACGAGAGCTTTTGGTTTCACTTCCGCAGTGTAACCACAAAGTCTGCCGTCTGGGAAAAAGCCTCCAAAAGCACGTTACCATGTAACACAAATAATATGGAGAAGTGGGGAAAAAGATTCCCTGATATGAAAACCAGCTCGGCTGAAGACAAAACTATTTTACATGTTTTACTATCGTCTAAGTAGTTTCATCTATTATTGTTAAGGTAACGGATGACACAAGGACTAGTTAGCTCCGATAGAGTGTTTGTGGCAATCTGCCGTGTGTGCAATATGGTCAAAAGCTCAGGAACAAGCAAGAGGACCTTGAGTTGGGATTGTTTGGTCAAATGCTATTTCTGAGGTATTCTGCTTACTGACAAACAGGAGAGAAACTTTACCTCCGTATCCGTCGTGAAACAGTCCAGGGAATTGCTTTCATTTGTTTTGATGTATTTCCTATTAGGTCTCTGCCCTTATGGAAATAGAAGGCACCTGTTAATTACATTTATTAATTAAGTTCTGGTATCCCAGTAGGTCTGGTGACTCAGATGCACAACATACACCTCAACATGGGTAGAAATGAAGCTCATTCCATGACACGCTACAGCTCTCCCTCTCCCTCATCTGTAGGCCGAGTCAAGAAGAATTCAGCTCTGGAAAAGAGCACCTGAATGCAGCACCAGGCAATAACAAGAGGCACTTAGCTGGGAACACAGTTTTGCAAATGACATGAATTGTTAGTGCCTTGTGTCACTCTAACAATACAAAGAACACACGTACTGTGCACAGAGGTTAAGAACCTATCGGCTCTGTTTACACCTGCAGAGGGAATTATTTCTGTGCACTGATAGACTGATGGTGGGGCGACAAAAACAGATGAAAAGACGGTGGAGAAGCACAGTGTTCATCAACTGAGGCTTTGTTTGTGCAGACTTGAGCTTCACCTACGAGCCCAACGGCAAAGACAGCAGCAGGTTACTGAGCAAGCTGCCGACGAGAAAGAGTTTGAGTTTACGCTTTTCAGAGTTGGGGTGAACCAACTCTCTGTCTCTTCCTCCTGTTTAAACATTAAAGTTTGTGTGGGGAGTTCAGGGCGGATGACTGAATCATCGAGACGGTTGAGTTCACTACAGCCTTTGTGGTTCAGATGTCAGTCAGAGGTATTTGGGCTCCAGGCTCGAGAAACAATATGAAGGACACAAATAATGACAACACAATTAGAGCTCCTTGATAGTCGAGGGGTTACAGCGCATGCTGCATTACCACAACGGCCCAGGTTTGATTCCAAGTTTGGGACCTTTGCTGCATGTCATATACCTCTCTCTACTCTGTCAAAAAACGGCAAAGACGCCAAAAAAATAATCTTAAAGAAGAAAATAAGTACATTTGTCAACTTGTGTGTGAGCCTACCACAATGTGTGTGTGTGTGTGTGTCAGGCATTAAAACTTTGAAAGAACTAGCTCACATGAAAAGCCAAACGTCCACATCTACGCTAGAGGTGCATGCGAGGAGATCAGCCTGCCGTCACACAGAGAGTCAAGATGTCAAGAACATACAAACGGGGATAACGAATGCAGAATTAGTTTGAGAGAGAAGTTAAAAAGCCTGCATACTTGTTATCCGGTGCACACCTGGTCGGTTGACCAATTGCCAAACCGCAGCGGTCGTGCTTGAGTGAGTGTTGGTTTTGGAAAAGCCACAAAAACTGGCATCCGCAGGCCCCGAATTCTGACGTTGGAAATGTGTTGGTGGAGGAGGTTTCAGACACAATTCAACAAGCATTCTGCTTATAATATACTGACCTCTTTTGTGAGTCCATGATATAAAAGGTAAGACGTGAAATAGATGTCTGTCTGTGTGTTTTCACCTTTTCTGGTCACAAATCTCACTAATATTGTCATTTGTATCCAACACATGTAGAATGTTCTCCAGAAGTCCCGACCTCAGCTGTGTGAATCCTACACACTGTTCCTTTAAGGCACAGGGCCAGAAGTACAAACACAGAGGTGGCATGTATGCATACATGCATGATGCATTACAGTGTAACTGAGGATGCCATTTATTTCTAGAGGGGATTTTTTGAATTTGGTCACAGTCTTGTGATCACTTCTTGTCCTCAGACAGAAACTGTTCAGGCTGTGTTGCAGGAATCAGAGAGAGTTGTTGGTCGGGTGTCCGCCCGGAGAACTGGGGGTGAACATCTGTCAGGGTGCATCACAAATGTTTACAGAAGCAGAAACATGCAAAAAATGACTATTTCAAAAGCGTGAATGGTCCAGTTGTTGCATTTACATTTGCCTAATGTATTTTGCATGCTGAGCAGTGAAACATTTGTCTTGAATATAATTTTCCAAATGATTATAATCAGCTCATTTGAAAGTCACATCATGTGGTCAGATTTGCATTTAAACAACAAACACAAGCAGCTAATGGCTTTTCTCCGAACATCTGTGAGAACCCAGTGAGGTTTTACTGAGCGACACACTGACGGTCGTGCTCGGCCGCCTCAAAGTGAAAAAGGTAAACTTGTATAAAAGGCTATGGTTTCAGAGGAATGTATGTGACGACTTTCTAAAGTCGCCGAAGTCTGCAGAGTTATCTGTGTTAACGAATGACAGATAAAGATCTGAAGAAAGTGGAGAAAGCAGGGGGAGGCGGGGGAGGAGTTCAGCACCGACTCTAGCAATAAGGAGTGGAGGTACGGCTGAGTCCATCTGTTGGTCTGACACCCAGATCATTAAAACATCTCAATGATGGAAGGCCCTCGTCCAGCACCCCCGGGCAAAAAGGAGAGTTCAGACATTTTCAGATTTTAAGCTATTTTCATAGTTATGAGAACAAACGGATCCAACAACAGTCAAAAGACAACATTTACAGGCTGGACATATTAGATGGTCAAATTGCCACAAAACAAGTCTTTAGTGTGTGTGTGTGTGTGTGTGGCAGAATGAGTTCCTCTATTGCAATAACTACAGCAACTGTGTTCATCAAAGGAGCTATTGATTCATTCTAATCCTGTTTGCAACAACACTGCCAGAGATCTCCGTGCTTGACCCCGGCATTCATTTTGGCACCAGTTAGCTAGAGTTGTGTTTAAGGCACTGCTCCGATCTATGTGGGACAATTAAAGAAAAAGACTTCTGTGGATCACGCTGTCTGCAGATGATCTGGACACCGGTTCCTCACTGAAAGAAGACAGGGCAGTAAGGATTGTGTTGATTTGACTGGTTATTGAATGTAATGCTTTTCATGAAAACACAGCGGGTGAGTGATGATTCACGTGTAAACCAGGTGGATGTTAGTGACGGAGGGACAAAGGGATGAAGAGGTGGAACTGTTCAAAATCTGTTAAGCTCTTATTCAAACACAGATGTCTGTCTGAAGCCGTAGCTAGCTGCGCCAAATTGATGTTGAAGTCAATATGAGATGAATAATGATTTCAGGTCCACTGCTGTGAGGCTTTAGGTGCAGTAGCGATTAGATTAGAGTCAGAATGCTAACATGCTGGTGTTCAGCAGGCACACTGTTAACCCACTCACCATCGTAGCTCAGCACGATCAAATTCCTACCTCACCCTAACTTTGTGAATATAACACATTAATACGCCTCAATCATGTACAAGCAAACATTGCATCCAATTCTCCAGCAATTACAGGTAATCAGCCAAACTGCTGGTGTGCGAGAGGAAAAAAAAGCACCGTGTGTTTTCTGTTCTCATTGTTGACTTTCCAACACAAATCCCACCGAACCTTCTAACCCCGAAATCAAAAGCCATTTGTTGCCAGCGGGGCTGCCGGACCAGGCCACACCCAAAACAAGTCGCGACGCACTGTGGTCAAATTACAATGTTCACCTCCCTCATTTCTACCCTTAAAGGGCACCATAATACCCCTCTTAATACCCTAACCCCCACCCCTCCACCACCTGCCTGGCATCAAAGCCCAGAAAGCCTGCGCTAAGCAGGGAGAGACATATCAGCAACATTTCTGGCTTTCATTTCCTTCTCCACAGTGGGGGTGCACGGGGACATGCCGGGCCCCGGCTCAGAGTTAAAGAGAAGAAGACGGAGGTGGACAAAGAGTCTATTTTGCAGCCCATAATGTCTGTAATTTGTCCACAGATTGAGGGGAGAGGACACAAAGAACGGCCCACAGTCACCACTCATTTAGCACATTTAGCACATTGTGTGTGTGACTTTGTATTCATGAGTGTGTTTGTAATTAGCAGCGCTGCGTTACAGCTCCCTTGCTTGGCTGCAAGGTTAGTGGACACCAGGAGTCCTCCTGCTCCTCCTCGTACTCCTTCTCCTTCATCGCTCCCCAATATGCATCCCTCAGCTGCAGATGTTGGATTTGGCAGAACAATGGACCGACACAGAAGCGGACAGATGTTAACACACATGCACACACAGACACACGCAGATGGATATGTGATGTAAAACGGCACTGAACGTGATGCCCTGCTCACTAAATCAAACACGGAAGAGACACACATGCAATCTCTGTAATGTCTCTGCTCCAGTCCTGCCCGCTGGCCTCATGTGGCCTCTACACACCCACCATATGCTAACTGCTGGAAGAGAGCTGTAATTTGTGAATGAGTTAACCTTTTAATAGAGAAAAGATGAGGTTGGCTGCAGTTCAGTCCCTCTGGATGTGAAGCCAGAGAAGAAGAATAAGGATTGGAACTGTGATTTAGACATCATTTCCAATTAACCGCATAGTCCAATTATCTATGTGGTTCATGTGCTGAAGTCATTTGTCTCTTGTTTGTGTGTGCACTTGTTGGTGGATTCTTACTAGAGGATGAATGTGTGTGCTTGCAAGTGTGTGTGTGTGTGCGCCAGGTTTTCAAAACAAGCCGGTGCCAAGGCTTAGCTGATAGGCTAATTAAGCTCACCACGGGGAATAAATGTTTCCTCTCTGCCTGCCATTTGTCACACCTGGCACGGAAATGTCACTAGGAAAAGGAACACACACACACACACACACACACACACAAAACGCAGCGGACACACACAGTAGGAGAAGTGCTGAGACGACAGATCTACTGCGAGAAAGTCGGTGGAAGCATAAAGAAAGAAACCGAAAGAGGAAAGAGAGACAAATGAGACACAGATGAGCAAGAGAGAAGAAAAGATACAAACGAGGAAAAATGATTCAAAACACAAGTGAGATAAGAAGAAACAGAACAGCCTCCTGTTGAGCCTCACCAGCTGTTTTCATTACAGTGAGTGTGTGTGTGTGTGTGTGTGTCCGTCATGTTGAATTGAATATATTTAAGCAGATGTCACAAGATTACATATTTAATTGAGCACCAGTTACTCTGATAAATTAAGACATTTCATCTCTGTTTCAAATCCAAGAGATCATTTGCGTTGTTTTTTTTTGATGAATGTGATTTTTTTTGTCAGTTGCCATGGTGATAAGGGAATGTACTTGACCCTGTCTGGATTCAGAGCAAGTTTCAGTTTCAGCACCTTTGAATCAACACCGCACAGCTCTTATTCAGGTGATGCAACGTCACGGTGTTTTACAAAAACCATCAGCAAGCGCAACAACCTTTCACAATATTTTGTATGCTTTTTTTCTTTTTAATTAAGATTCATTTTAACACAACGCCCGCTGTCCTAACGTACGTAACGAGAGTTAAAGGTTTGTTCTGGATGGATCTCTTACAGCTCAAACATCCCACAGAACCCAGAGTCCTCGTCTTCAGCAGTCTGACTTCACCAGGCGGTTATCATTCAAAGTTAGATCAGTGTTAGTAGGAACTTGTCTGGTTGCGTTAATGGAAGCAGTGTTTCCTTGCTGAGCTGCGGCGGAGGGATATTTCTGTATGTAGGTTTGTTGCCTGGATACAACACGGGCCATTAACCTGAACCCAACAGCAGGATAAAGAAAGCCGCTCCGCTCGCCAAAGCTCTGATCAAACCTCATTTTAGCTTCGCCTCAACTCTGGAATGTGGATTTGTGGACAAGAGGAACGATTACAGCGGCCTATAACACTTTCTAGAATGTAAGAATTGTTATTTAAGTTACTTTTTTTGTTTTTGTTTATCTTGTTAGCATTTCCTAAATAGCACTAAACACAAGACTACAGCTATGACGCTATCGTAGCTAAATTTAGCTATTTGTAAAATGTACAAAGCTCACATCAACAGACGATGTTAAGCCGTCAATCACACCTCCTCCCGTAAGCTACAAGCTCTACCTTGTTATGCTGCAGATTGCCCTCTCTTTTTCCCTCTTTCACACACACACACACACACACACACACACACACACACACACACACACCAATAGATGAGCTGCTTCACACTGAAATCGTCTGTTCATTACAGGCATGACAGCTTAAGTGGAGTGTAGCCCCACAGCCATTGTTACACTATCACCAATAACCACCGACACAGACATGCTGCTGCGTGGCACTGCACAGGACAGCAGAGCACTGCGCACCTACAGCGAGAGTCCACGGGAGATCTAAGGTCGGGATAAGGAGCGATGACACAAATTATGTAAAGCCTCCGCTGGCTGATGCAACGTTTTGGGAAGAATTGAGAGAAGAGAATAGATTCCTCCTTCTTTGTTTGCGACCAACTCGTGTTAGATTGAAACAAACGACCTGCTGTTGTTGTGGAGTGCAGCGCTGCAATGGACGCCTTGTGCACGAAAACTACAAGCCTGGATTGCACAGTGTGGGTCTGGGTACTGGAGTGCTGGAGTAGGGGGGGGGGGGGCAATTCACTTTCATTTCAGCTCGCTTAAAAATATAAACTTTGATGAAACTTCCTGAATTGATTGCAATTGAAAGTAAAGTGAGTGCTTATTGCACAAAATGCTGCGGCTGTGCGAGTCAATGAAGACTGTGAAGGCTCAGCATTAGGGATGCTGCACCAGACCGAAATCTTCACCTTTTTTTCATCCAGTGCTGAAATTCATGCATGCCACATGCTGTTATTTCCATGGATCACTTCAAAGGGAAGATCTTGTTCTATACTAAAGCACACTGGCATCAGAGGCTCACTGATACGTCCTCTTATCTGTCTCTTGTCAACATGTCACTTAGTCATCCTTAACTAACACCAGTCTCGGTACCAGCTGTCCTTCCTTCCCCTTTTCTCCCGTCCTCCTCCCTCTCATTGTTCATCCCGTTTCTTCCATCCTGTGACAATCGGCACATTGCCGTTGCTGTCGTCTGCTCTAATACACCCTACGTGCAGTCCGACAGCACCCGTATGCTCTTGTCCTGCCCAGCACAGCAGAAACATGTTGGCCCGATATGGAGCTTCCCCACAGGGGGAATGTATCTGGGACGGCTGGTGAAAGTCAGCATTGACGATATAGCTACATGACGCTAACAGACCCGTGGCTTTCATACTGCTACCGTACTGTAACGATGTAGAAACCTTAAGCTGCTTAAATTGCAAGGTGGGACTATTTTGTTGAAGCTCTGGAGCTTCCTGTCGCTCTCTCTTTCTTTTGTCATTCTCAGATTTCCATTTCAAAGTTTCCCCTGAATCTCTACAGAGTGGAACATCAGCCGTGTCAGACTAGTTACAGCCGATCCAACTTTCTCTTCTACGTGACACCTAGAGCTCAAAACTTTCTCAACTTGAAGCACCATTCCTTTTCTTACTTATGTCATTGCAAATTCTTTACACGGTTAATAACCTGGGCAACACCGACTCTCTGCGTTGTTGTTGTTAAGGACCAATGTTCCATGCCGCAGTGATAAAAGAGAGCAGAAATAAGACAGTATTTGAGCTTGCGCCTCTTAATCTCCCCTCCTCCGGCTCAGCCTAACTGACATTTTCTTAATTTATTCCTCTCAGGATTCCAACATTTTAATTAGGTCACTCCAAATCTCCTCCCACGCAGCGTTATTCCCGAAAAACTTTTATTTCATCATGTTTGTCATTTGCCTCCTTCGTCTCTCATTCTCTCCCTTCCTTTCTTTCTGTTGTTTTTTTTTTTCGCAATTATCAGTTTTGCTCAGCGGGTTATCTCACTAATGATGCACGGCATTTTCCTGCTGCTGCCACACGTAAATACTGCGGCTTGTAAATACATTATTGTATTGTGGAATTAAATAAATGGGCACTTTAAGGAAATAACTCTGTTTTCAGCGTCTGTGGTGGAAGGAACTGTGAAGCATCCTGGCAACTTTTAGATGTTCTGCCTGATGCCAGCTAACAGTGTACACATGTATGTTTATGTCGGTCAGTATGCACAGTATGCAGGTGTAAGTTCATGTTCTTTCTTGATCTTGAGAGCTAACACAAGGTTCCTATACGGCGTACAGCATGCACACTTATGTGTGTGTTGTTTGTCCTCTACTATAACAGAGAGTGTGTATAATCTGTAGATTGTTTCTGGGTGTGCCAGGCGTCCTGGCTTCTCTCCAGCCTCAATAGAAACAAGAGGAAATTACTTTTCTACAGAGCGGCTGACAAAGCAAAATCTTTTACACGTTTTCCATTGTCACAGCAGGACATTTACTATGACTTAGGTGCTTTGTAAGGCGGGTTGAACTCACAACAGAGGTACTACCTCTCTGGTTTTAATTCTCTTTTATGATCAGTCAGTAGGTATCAGCGCCCCAGCACACCAAGCTGACTGTTGTCGGTCTTTGAATGTCTTTGACCGCCTGTCGTTTTGGTGGTGTGGACTGCCCCACTGGCTCTAGTTTCACTTTATTATTCATGTTGTTGACGTTTGTCTGGATTAAGAACACGGTCTGCTGTCACTCATGCCACTTATGTGCCTTTTTTTGCGTGTTCAAGTGTGACTTAAAGCGAGAGATTGAAAGCATGTGATGACTCTGTGTGCTCCTCTTAAGGTCAGCTTGACATGCAAGGCGTGGATGTCAGTAATAGCCGACCAAACTAAGCAGGAACAGAAAGTACAGAGGTGACGGGTGCAATCGTCACAGAAACACACTGGCATCATTTTCACACTGCTTTTGAATTGTTTCTTTTAAGCAAAAACTGCCAAACATGTGCTGCTTCTGGTGAATATCTGCCAGCATGTAAACATGAGTGTTAGACTGAAGATCTAAAGGTCCCTGGTTCCGTCCTGGGCTTTGCCAGCAAATATTGACCCTTTTCTTGGGCAGCAGCAGCTCAAGCCATCAAGACTTGGCATGGGGACCGGAGGCTGAAGTCCAACACGGACCAGTGGGTCAGGACCGAGAACTGGAAGCTGGAGAGTTGCCAAATTGAATTTCCCCAAGGGGATTAATAAAGCAGCTCTTCTTCTTCTTACTCTCTTATACTCCCTGATGGAGTTAGCAGGCAACGCTCAACTTCTGCTCTGGAAAACATTGATGGACATTGTTTCATTATTTACTGACATTTTATACACCAGACTAATTAATAAATAATCCAGTTCGTTGCAGCCGTTGATGGACGGTGTAACATTTCAGGATGTATATCCTTATGTGCTTTCCTTTAAAAGTTAATGAAACTGCGAAAAATAAATGAACTATAATAATTATATTATATTATGAAGGTTGTGGGTCACACAACAAACGAGGACCCTTTCTCACTGATGGCAAACATCAGTTTATCACTGCGTTGATTTCCCTCAAGCGTTGTTTAACATTGTGAGAGGTGGGGGGGGGGGGGGGAATGGTGAAACACTGACATCAAGCAGACAGATGGAGATGAAAAAGGGCGAATGAAATTGGAGGAAAACAACAAATGAATTATTTAGTTGACATACTAATCCAGTTCTTTTAGATCTCAGATTCCTGACAGTTCCTCTCTGACTTTCAGGAAACAACAAACATGAGGCTCGGGAAGTCCCCATGTTTCATGAATGACCGCAGAGAGATGTTTAATTTCATTATTTCCTGGTTGGTTTACTGTATGTCGACTTCTTTTCCTGTTGTGGGGACAGAATGCAGAGAGGGGAAATTCATGTCCACTCACACACACACATACTGTATCAACAAATAGGGTATGAAAAGGCCGCACAGGCCCTCAGCAATGCAGATAAACTCATATATACCTGCTCGTCCTACGCAACCCAAAATCTCATTCATTTGCTTTATCGGTCAATCCGGCTAACTTCCCTGCACTCGTCAAGCAGAGTAATCCAGAGGAATGCCAGTCAGATCCAGTTCCACCACTTTTCTGCCACAACTCCGAGCAGTTCATACTGCGATACCGGTTTGTTGACTGCGTCCGATGCTTGAGAATGAGTCAGAACTACAAGGCCCAAGGATTGCTAATCCACGACCTCCTGAGAAAGATAAGCTGAGAAAGTCGGCTCTATCTCCAGCACACTGCAGCGAGGGTTATGACGGCTGAGCTCCGGCCTTGTAGTTCTGTGTGCTTGAGGGTTAAGCGTCTCTCTGCAACTGCAGGATCATGCTTCTGCGCTGCACTGAGAAGAGATTCAGCCAGATGAGTGCAGTAATTATGTGGTTAACCTTGGCACAAGTGGTGGAGGCTAGCTGATTATTGGTGCAACTAAAAGCCCGGAAGCTGCAGGCACGGCTAGCCTGCTACAGTGGTGCACGGTGTGGCAACCCGACACCAGGCTGGAGCTAAACTCCCTCTGTCTGAGAGGAAAAGAGCCATACAGAGCCCCCTCTGTGTGTGTGTGTGAGATGCAGAGGTACCTTTACTGAGGAGTGTGAGGATAGCTGAGGTTCTCTGGGTTCAGTCACACTGTGAATGTAAAGACTGCTCCATGTGTATATGTGTGTGTGTGTGTGTACATGTGTGGGGAAGTGTGACTGAAGAGTGCCACACTGCAACATCTAATCCATCAAACATTTACCAAATCACTAGCCAATGTCCCCCCCAAACACACACACACATAAAGTCCATTTGGATTAACTCAGAGCTCTACATTAAGGTCTGACTTCTTCTTCTAAACCATGTTGACCTCCAAAACCTCACAGACTCTTGGTTTAAGAGTGAACTGATCCGCTGGACAGTCATATAATCAAAGATCACAAACTCTTCCCGTTCCCACTGCATTGTGGGAAAGATTTAACGAGTATGTTACCAAGTAAAACAAATTCTAATACAAAGTGACAGATCAAGCCCACTGCTCACTTGTACGTACGGAAAACATATGGGCTTGTCACCACAGCAAAGACAGCTTCTGCTGTGCTAATCACTCCGACAGAGCAGATGCACAGACTGAGGCATTACTAGCAAAATTAAAGCTACTTTCCCCTCTTTTCACAGTGTGAAACAGCTGTCCAACCATTGAGAGAGCTGGCTAGAGAGAGGGAAAAGGAGAGAAAAGGAGAGAAAGAGAGAGAAAGAGAGAGGGCAATGAGGAACGGAGTAATGGCCAACAGCCGGACCCCGCAGCGACTCAGATCGGATCCCCCAGAGTTGAGGATTAGCTTTACGATCCAGATTTCAGGCTGGATTTTGGGGCTTTTTCCTCAAGCTGGGCCCATCTAAAAAATTCAGGGTTCGCCGATGATGTCATAATGTTTGCATGTGTGCGTGGTTGTGCGAAACAAAAGAGACAGAAAAGTGCTCACGGCCGTCGCTTGGTATTCTGACTACGTTTGCGCACCGGTGCCAGCCACAGGAGGAGCAGTTAGCCAGTCCAGCAGCATCGCTCTGTCAGCATATCCCAACAAAAATCCTCTGGGGCCCCTGGGAGCCAAAGAGGGCACTGCCTAGAGAGCAGAGGGTCCGCGTTGACCCAGCAGGAGCTAAATACACACAGCTGTACACAGATATGAAAAGCACACAAAGATGTACATATCATTCACAGCGAGTGCATACTAATAGTGACAAGTGTATGACAAACGTAGATATTTAGTCCCACTTACGCAGCCCTCTCCCCTAATCAGCACAACACTACAGCATAAACACACACACAGCTGCAGCCTTATATTAACAGCTGCTGTAGAGGAGGGTCAAAGACAGTGCACGTCATGCTGCCTGTGTCCTCTGAATCATCAGGCCCGCTGCAGGCTGGGACACCGTGTGGAGCACAACACACACACACACACACGCACACACACACACACACACACACACTCACACAGAACGAGGGGGAACTAGCACCTTCCCTGACCTTTGATGTGCAATGCAGCGTGCACATATCTCATCACCCGCACACCACTTCTATACACACACACACACACACACAGACAGATACAGAGGGTATATATCATAAAATCATAACCTCACATTAATTGAACTAACTAATAGTTCTGGAATTCTGTCTCCAGCAGGGCTCGTGCTCTTGGTCATGTGCACTACATACATGTATATACACATGTAGTATGTAGTGCACATGACCAAGAGCACGAGCCCTGCTGGAGACGAGCATCTCTGACACTCAACACACATTCATAAATTAGTACACACAGCGTAGCTTCTCACAGGGATGATGTTGCTGCTCAATTTCATTAAGTAAAAGAAATATAAAGGAATCCGCCTTGGTCTTCAGTGGTGGTACAGCATCAAATGATGAATTGGGTATTAAGTATGTGAGTCTATGCACTGATCCGATATCACGTTTCCTTTATCAGTTAAAGGAATAACAACAACACGTGTCACATGCTACCTGGGCCAAACATGTGCAAACGCGTACTGCACACCTGTGGTTTAACACTCTCGTGATAACGCCACATTGTGAACAACAAATCTGTGTTGAAATCGGCAGGAGAGCTGGTTAACATCAGCTGTGAGCAGCCGGTGGGCAGAAAAGAATCCGCCTCCAGCACTAATGAACTAATGCTAAACTGTGCCTTTAATGAGAACACTATGTGAACGTAAAAATGTAACAATGAATCACTGTACGTTCTCCTCTCACTGTTGCCAGGCACCAATACGACCACCAACCTCCCCATCGGCTCTCAAATGGAATCATTTTAGCAGAAGTCAAATATAAGCTATATTCCGAGGAAAAGAGAAATAAATAAAAAAGCTAGTTAATAAACCTCACTCTCATTAATCTCCACTGGACATAATGCCAGTGAGAATACAGTCCTGTTCCTTTGATTATTCCTCCCACCTCAGAGCAACGCGCTCACATCAGGCAAATAGTTAGCAACTCATTACAGTGCTCCTCTATTGCTGTTAAATTGCAGTCATTTGTGTCTTTTAGGCAAATAGACTGAGTGCTAAGCAAGCAAATGTACCCTGGCTGAATTATAATTGCCTTGACCAAATCTCTTTCTCAGCAGTTAAGACAATTATGTCTGCATACTCTTTATACCTCTGGAACATGTGCATATACAGTATGCGCAGGAGGCTATTATTAATAATAAACACACTAACTCAGTCACACATCCGCACACCAGCTACTTGCTGTCATTTTGCATGTGCATGTATGGTATGTGGCTGGCGCACTCACAGAACGGCCTTGTCCAGAGTTTATCTCACAAAACCATTTATGAAAAGTTACCGGAGGACTGCAGAGAGACCTACATTTCCCTCCATTGAAAAAGGTGTAATCATGTTATCCTGTGGATGAACTGAGAGTTACATAAAAAGATTGTTGTAGGCCACTTCACCGGAGCAAAACGGATTTCACTCAAAGCGGTGAAGAGACTTGAGGACGAAGAGAGAAGAAGCCCTTACCCCCTCCTTAAAGTTAGGCTATTTCGGAGGGTAGAGAGTGAGAAAAAAGAGCAGTATTGTTCTTTGTTTGAGCTCACGCACACATGCACACATACTCACGCACACACACACACACACACACACACACACACACACTGTCGAGTGCTGACACCAATAAGCAGTCAATGATTTTCCTAATGGTCCTCTTCTTCTATGGAAAGGCAATTCTCATGAGGATGTTTAAAGCACTGAAAGCCATGTGTAAACTCCCCTCCTACTAGCAGCTCTCTCTCACACACACACACACACACACACACAGACACACACAGACACACACAAGTCTATAACCCGTCTTGGCAAGCACTTGCTTCCCTTTAACCTCTTTTCTCTTTACATCTGAGTCTCTCAGTTTTTTGTCTCATTTTTTCCCCCCTTCCTCATAATTTTACCAACTTTCCTATATTACTTAAACCTAATAATAATAATTACTACAATTTCACTTTCTCATCCTTTCTCACATTTGCATGAACATATTCCCTGACTTTAAACAAACTGGCTGCATTGAGGGAAACACAGACGCGTTTACGCTCTATGGAGGTTTGATGTGTATGTGGGAACGCATGAAGAAGAGAATCTGTTGCAACAGCATCGAGATATTGAGAGAAAGAGAACGCTCATGGGTTCAATGTTCAGATCGCTTTCTGGCAAAAAAAAATCTAACTGTAGCAGAAAAAGGAACAAGCTTTCCCGTAGAAGCATGAATGCCTGAAGTAAGTAGCAAAAAGCCATTTGACATTGTGCTCACATAATCTCCCATCCTAATTATCTTCTCCCCTCCATCTGACCTCAAACACACGTTTTGTTTCTTCGTACATTGTAATTTCTGTATACCTCCGAGGCAAGACGTCCAATCACATGGAACAGAAACGGGAAGGATGGTTGGCGACAGATGAGGGGAGCAAGTAGTGGCAAAGGACGGAGCGAGAGGAAATTCAAAGAGAGAGGAAATGGGAATAAAATAAGTGTAACGAGTGCAATTGACGAGAGCGAGAGAGAGAGAGAGCGAGAGGGACAGGGAGAGAGAGAGAGAGGGACAGGGAGAGAGAGAGAGAGAGGGAGAGAGAGCGAGAGGGACAGAGGGAGAGAGAGAGGGACAGGGAGAGAGAGCGAGAGGGACAGGGGGAGAGAGAGAGAGAGAGGGACAGGGAGAGAGAGAGAGAGAGGGACAGGGGGAGAGCGAGAGAGAGAGAGAGAGAGCGAGAGGGACAGGGAGAGAGAGAGAGAGAGGGAGAGAGAGCGAGAGGGACAGAGGGAGAGAGAGAGGGACAGGGAGAGAGAGCGAGAGGGACAGGGGGAGAGAGAGAGAGAGAGGGACAGGGAGAGAGAGAGAGAGAGGGACAGGGGGAGAGCGAGAGAGAGAGAGAGAG